>NC_041342.1:15528213-15708213 GCF_004354835.1 Perca flavescens
ATTAAAAGGTGATTTATAAAATCATGCCAACAATTCTTATTTTAATAGCTTAGTATTCTATGCAAAAAAATTTAGTAGGGCTTTAGGCTGCCCTACACATTATTGTAGGCCTAGTTTAATATGCAACTTCATTTTATACATTATATGTAGTAGGGGGTCCCTCCCCCATCTCTCTTTCAGTTAAGGGGTCCTTTTAAGGGCAGTTAAGGGCTTTTGCTGAAAATACTTACACACTTTTATTTAAGTGACATTTTCAGTGCAGGACTTTAACTTGTAATGAAATACTTGGGATACAGTGTGATATTTTTACTTAAGTTAAGAATCTTATTGTACTTCCTCCACCACTGGATATAAAATGTTGTTGTCTAATGTTACTGTGTGCTCTCTTGTGTTGAATTTATTATTTCGTACACAAGAGGGCAGCAGAACTCTGTTACATAACCTGTGACGAAAACTGGTTCCACTTCTATGTGCAGTGATGTTTTTTTTTGTTGGTTTGACTGCAGTCCCAGGGACTTGATTTCTCATTTCTCATTCTCTGTTCAGTATACCTAATTATATTACATCTTGTGGATGCAAGTCTGCTGGTCATCTACTGTTTAAATTAGAGATTTAGATTTACAAAGAGGGCCTTCTCTTGAAACATTTATTTTGTGACCAACATGTGATAGTGCAGCATGTCCTGTTAGAGCTGTTGTACATCTGATGGTTTAAAAAAGCAAGTATTTTGTGTGTCCATTGTTTTTCAGAGTTTTTCACTAATCAAAGAACATACTGTTTCATGTTGATTCTCACAGAAAATGTGTGCTATTCTATGAAGTTGGTTATTGAATGTGACGCTCATCTGTTTTCACTCTTTTATCCCCTCATTTCTCCTTTCTTTCCATTTTCTTACCAAACAAACAGCATGTCACGTTCATCCCAACTGACCAGCTGCTCTCCATATTGGCTTTCTTATGTTCCTTGCAAACAGGCTCGGCCATGCTTCAAAGGGAATGATTTATGCCGTTAAATTAATGAATGAAAAGCCATATCTTTCCTGTTTTCAGATTCAGTCTGTTTAGAGCTGTAAGTAGACTGTGCTGTGTTATTTCAGCCTGACACAATCTAGTTTTAACAACACAAATGATAACTATTATGATGATTTTGTTTTGCTGTAACCAAACATCTAGGCCCACTTGTTTTCAAAGATGGTTAGTGTAAAACATATTATAACTTAAACACTATTTTAAGCCTTTATTTGTCCAGGCAATTGAAATGTTTTGTAGATTTGCTGTATTGCAGACACACCCTGCTACACATTTACACAGGGGCAGCCTAGTACAACCACAGATTTCCTCTGTTGGCTACCGACCAACTCCACTCCAGTGGTTGGGGCTTGAGTGCCTTCCTCCACTGCACATCAACTGAATTTATAGGGAGAAGGTGTGTGCTATTTGCAGCTCTCCAGCTTCTGGTTGTCACTGGATCCCTAAATTTCCTTCCTTTTGCTGGTATTCAAACCAACGACATTGCAATGGCAAGCTTACTTCTATCATTTAAGGATTACCTGGAGAGTACAATTATTTGACTCATTCTGTTTAGTCAGATTTTTCAGGGGGTTTTCATGCATGGTTTGGTTGGGAGACTTTTACTGCTAAATATGATTTATTAAAGTTTTGCCGATTAAAGTGAGCAAACAATGTCTTAATATGTTAAAATAAGCACTGTTACAAGTTTGTGAGCTAAATAAAGAAAGGTTACAGTTTACAGACAAGCAGAGATGAGCTGGTTATCTCCTTCTTATCAGTCACCTGCTCCTATTAGGATGTTGTATGTGGTTCCAGGACATTGCCCATTTCCTCCTGTGTATATCAAAGCCGCTAGGTCCCCCTCCCTCCGACAGCCTAATTCACTCCAGATGAGCACAATGGGACATTTGATTTAGTGTGCAAAGACACATGTATACAGCTGTATCAGCCTGCCTCAAACAGCTGGCGTAGAGCTTCAGTACAACTTTTAATCATGCATTTGTTTATGTAATTATGCACAAAGGACTGTGTTGTATTGTCCTCAGCTGCAGACCGATCAGATATGTCAGAGTGATGTAGGTCCTGTCTTTGTTGTAGATCATACCGCTAGCAAATGCTCATGGTTTAATGACATGCAGGTGATACAAATCATGTGCAAATTGCAGAAGGTATTCCAAGTGTGTGTCAACACACATGACAGCTCTCCCAGTGAATATATTTCTGTTGAATATGTACATTGGATCCTTGACAAGAGGCTCAAATGACCTGTTGCAAAGGCCTACAGTTTGATTTTGTTACTTTTATCAGCTTTAATAAGATGTTCACAACTGGAAACAGAAAAAAGAAAAGCGGAAACATAAGCCATACGTATGCAGAACACGCCTTATCCTCACTTCCTATTTTTCTTTTGTAGCCATCAAGTATTGATGCTTGTATTTGTAGATTGGTGACCCATTCCTGTGGCAGCTCCAAGCAGGGTGAGCTCTGGGCATCAAGAGGTATCACATACATTAAGTCTGTCTGGGAATGTTGATCTGAAAACCATAAGTTTTTGTCTCTGTACCAGGTCCACTTTGTGGCTTCATGCGGGCAATATCCAAGTCTTTTGTCCTTTGGCAGGCTCGGTGGTGCCCTACAACATAAATGCCTGTAATTTTACAACCACAAAATAATGTATTCTTACCAACAGAGGATGGTCTCAAAGTGTAGAGACAGTTGCACAGGCAGCTAATTTGGGATAGACGCACAACATCCCTTTGAAGTTGTGCTTTAGTGCTAGTGCTCAGAAAAGCCCCCTCTAGAAAACAGCACATAACAGCTTCTCTGTAGTGCACTGTTTTAGTTGCTGAGAGGAAGGTAATGTAGCATTTGATTAAGTGGAAGGCTGATTCATTAACTAAAACAGGGCATGCATGAAGAGTCTCTGAGTGCAAAGTGTGGCAAGAAAGTGGTCCAGGTCACCTTGTATATTCCTTTTCAAAGAATTGTGTTTTTTCCTCCTCAACAGACTGAATCATGCAGGTTATTTTTGGTATGTATCCAGAGTGCCCTCAGAAGATATTTATACATTGATAAGGTGATTCATGTTCTCTGTGAGGGGTTAAAATTATTGGCCAAGGCTTTGCAGAGACAGAGAAACCCACTCAATGTCTTTTCCACTGCAGCATTTCAGAGATGGCAGAGATTATGGGAGGATAACACTGCACAACATGGCCGCCCCAAACCAGATCAAAGCAAAAACAATCAAAGCCAGAGTGAAAGCTACAGCAGTAAGCTCTTTTAAATGTCTGCCTCCCCCGCCCCAACTGAGCAAGAGTGTTACCCTCAACTCAACTGTTTCCATCCCCAATCTTTCCACTTCTGGGATCGACATAAGCCCCTTTTGCATGAATACTGGACAGTGAATAGGCTGGACATAAATCCTTCAAAGCAATGTAAACAGCACAGTAAATGACCTATGATAATATTAAACCTGAGCCACCATGCTGTAAAGCCTGTGTAATGCCAGCGCTGATAAGACATGACACTGGTCGTAATCATTTATGGCGCTGAGTTAAGGCTATATAAGATCGTCATGACAAACGATTTGTCATGACTCAAGTATAGTTTTACATGAAAGGGTGTAACCACAGGGCTCCCACACTGCACGGTCAAGGCGGAGTTGTAGTTTTGACCCACTTTCTCACATAGATTATAATGCAGGCTGTAGAAATCCAATGACACCTCCCCATACATCTCAGAAGTCAAGCCTCCTTGACTTTTCAACCTTTGACCCCCTTGACTTGTGCACACATGTTTTTAGATTGATGGATGCATTTTTTCTACCTCCCAGACAGCTACTGGTTTCAGTTCAATTCTGTATGGTATGGAAATCAACATCAGAGACTTGCTTGAAAAAGGTAATTCATCATAATTGACGTTTAGTCATCTTTATACTTAGTCAAGGTTATGTTAATGGTTGTATGGTAATGCACTTGAAAGGTTTTTTTTGAAAATGTTTTCAAGTGCTGACAGAAAGCCAAGACTCTCTCGAATGTGAGCTGCCTAAAGGGGAACTACATCCATTTTCAAAATTCCAAAACATGAAAAACTCTCTCCCAAATCCAAAAACTAGAGGGCTAAAACTCAAATTTGTGATGTCATCAAGTATAAAGTCTAGAAGTACTCCATAGACAATAAATTGGGAAGGATGTTCTAGATGTCACTGAGAGCATCCAGGGGAATGTTCTGAGTATATGGGTACATTTTCTATGTCAGAACTGACAACACTACAATAGAATAAAGCTCATTTGGGTATACACATTTTTAAACACAGTCTTTCATTCATTGTCGATGGAGCAGCTCCAGAATTTTTACTTAATGGCATCACAAGTTTGAGACTTACTTCTCTGGTTTGAGAGAGTAGCTCATGGTCACAGATATTGATTGAACTTGGGCCATGGCATTCTTAATTTAGGTCCCCTTTAACAGCAACTGTTTTAATGCACAAAGGTACCAAATTCACATTTTAATGAAGTGAATTAAAATTACCTCAAACCTGCAACTTTTTATATTGATTTTACAGAAATAGGATCCAACTCTGCAGCTCTAGTTCATTGTTTTGGTTTTTCAGTCCGCAGCAGTACTATATGGTTGAGACTCACTGCTCTCACCAATCCCTCTGTATAAACACAAACTTTTGGCTAAAAGACTGCGTACCTTGATTGCAGAATTAAATAACAGAGACCTAATGTAAAGTAGTAGCCTACTGGAGAAGAAATTCAAGCATCTGGTAGCCTAAGCTAAAAATACATATGGACATTATGGACAAAAGCAGAGTTAAAAGGCGATTGAATACTGAACTCACATTTGTCAGGTCTCTCGAAACTCCAGTTGGATGCAAGGGGGTAAGCGAGCCTCCTCAAAGCGTACCTCCTATGGAGCCATTCACCTGCCGTTAGCATTCCATTGACTGCCATAGAGTTTGGCGTCACTTTGACAGCGAATAACTTTACATCTGAAGTGTTTAAAGACTATTTGTCCATTGTTTAATTTTTCAATTCAATTTTATTTATAGTATCAAATCATAACAAGAGTTATCTCGAGACACTTTACAGATAGACTAAGTCTAGACCACACAATTCTAATAATTCCCCCAAGAGCAAGCAGTGTGACAGTGGTGAGGAAAAACTCCCTATTAGGAAGAAACCTCGGACAGACCCAGGCTCTTGGTAGGCGGTGTCTGACGGTGCCGGTTGGGGATGTGATGAACAGTGGCAATAATAGTCACTTTAAAGATAATGGAATAGTAACTTCAAATGATAGTCTTCTAGTAGTTCATGTCATATCAGGGCGCTGCAGGGCGTTACAGGATGTAGCGCGGCACAGCAGAGCATGGATGGACGTAGCAGGAAGCTGCAGGGTTCAGCAGGACGCAGCATGACACTGCAGGACACCGCAGAGCTTGGTAGGGAGTGCAGCAGGACCACGGCGACAGCTGCAACCAAGATCTTGGTGCCTTTATTTCTAAAGAAACACAACAAAGTATTAAAGGCTCCATTACCTTGTAGCTCACATTATGGCTCTGTAGCAGGCGTTTTTGTAAAAATATGTGTCGTAACCACGCAACCTTCTGTCGCATAGTAGAGGAATTATCATACAGGCAGGAGAAGCTTACATTAGCTGTTTAAGTTTAATTTAGTTAGCAATAATTAGCCTGTGCCTATGTATCTCCTTACATACAGTAGTGTAGTCTAATGTATTGTAGTGGGTATACTGTACTGTGTATGTATGTATGTATGTATATATATATATATATATATATATATATATATATATATATATATATATATATAGGCCAGAATCTGCCTTTGGGGAAGGGGGGGCATATCATAGTGGGGGGTCTGGGTGTCCTCCCCTAGGGAAGTTTTGAGCGTCAGCAACTTCATTTTTGTAATATTTGGATACGCTTTAATGCACCAATTTACGGTGGAAATACCTTTATTTAGCCTATGTGAAGAAGAAAAACAGATGACAATTCAAAATATATTAAAAATATAATGGAAAGTATGTTGTTACGTGGCATTGGGCAATTTTAAGTGGGTATATGGAAATCCTGGAGCTTTCTTGGTGGGTATACTGCGTATACCTGCATATCACGTAGACTACACCACTGCTTACATATACCTACGCTCTCCGTCTCTGCAAGATTGGGAATGATTGAGATTTCTCTTGGCACAGCTACCAGAAGACTTACAACTTTCAGACAGGCTGCTCACGTCACATCTACGTCGTCAAGCTCAGTTGGAGGCTGCGCAGTAACGCTCAGCCCTTACCGGAAAAGTGCTTCACTGTCTATGGTTGGATGCCATTGTTGCTCTGTGTCGCCTTGATAAGTAGGCAATTGTTTTGCTAACATGTTAGCATAACAACATGATAAACAGGCATAGTAATGGGCAAACATGTAAAACACAGGGACGTTGCCGTAGAAAAAGACTCGGCTTCTGACTAATGTGTGATTTCCCCTTAGGGACAGAGGTGAGAGGTAGACGGAAGCACCAGCCAGGGACAGGTTTAGGGGTGCACGATATTGAAAAAAATGTGATATTGCGATATCGATAATGAATATTTCGATATCGATATTAATTTCGATATTTTTAAACATATGTAAAATTACCAAAGTTATGGGAAAACACATCGAAAATAGATTTCATATTTCCCAGTGCTAAAACAATACATTTAAAATGTTGCCTGAATTGAAAGAATGATATAGATATATATATATATATATAGATATATATATATGTATAGATATATATATATATAGATATATATATATATAGATATAGATATATATATATAGATATATATAGATATAGATATATATATATATAGATATATATACACATACATATATATACATATATATATATACATATATATATACACATATATATATACATACATATATATATATATATATATATATATATATATACACACATATATATACACATATATATATATATATATACATACATATACATATACACATATACATACATATACATATACACATATACATACATATACATATACACATATACACATATATATATATATATATATATATATATATATATATATATATATATATATATATATATATATATATATATACACACATATATATACTTGTCTTTATTGTTACTGTAAAGTCTTAATTTTGCTGTAGCCTGCTTTTCCCATTATGTTTGACTTAACGTTATTTTAGACTGAATCTAGCTGTCCGTTCTGCCTGCACGATCCGTTCTGCGCATGAGTTATTTGTCGGCTAGCAGTTAGCCGAATTAGCTATTAGCTAAACTAACGTTAGCTTGGGTGGAGGCTAGCGTGGAACAGATTGGGCAGGTCGTAAAACGGTATTATCATCTGCGCATGCGTGAACATCTTGCGCATGCGCAGAACGGATTGTGCAGGTGGAACGGATCGGGTACTGACACTGTCACCTCCTGTTAGCATTCCGCTGACTTTTTTTTTTACGTCACTTGACTGCGAATAACTTTACATCAGAAATGTTTGAAGACTCTATTTGTCCGTTGTTTAGTTCCAAAGAAACACGACAATGTACAAAAGGCTCCATTACCTTGTACCTCACGTTATAGCTCCGTAGCAGACGTTTTTGTAAAAATAAGCTAACGATTGTGTCATAACCAAGTGACTTACTGTCGCATAGTAGAGGAATTACCGTATAGTACAGGAGAAGCTCGCAGGCAGTTTCGACTTACATGAGCAGTTTAGGTTTAATTACTAATGTTAACTAGCATGTTAGTTAGCAATAATTAGCCTGTGCCCATGTTATCTCCTTACATACACCTACAGTCTCCGTATCTGTAAGATTGGGAATGATTGAGATTTCTCTTGGCACGGCTACCAGAAGACTTCCAACTTTCAGACACGTTGCTCACGTCACATTCTCTCAGTTGGAGGCTGCGCAGTAAAGCTGGCCATCACCGGAAAAGTGCTTCTAATAGCCTTCACTGGTCTCCGTTCAGAGCAACGTGAACGTGGGGTCTATTGGTCCATTATATACTGTCTATGGGCGGGATTCAACGTCAACAAAATATCGCGTAATTATCGCAAGACGTCCGGTATAATATCGCGCAACGTGATATCGCGATAACGATATTGAGTCGATATATTGTGCACCCCTAGACAGGTTTACCACAGGGAGCATAGATCAAATGTTTCAGCTGAACCTGCAGCGGTAGGGGACAAACCTGTATCAGTTAAAAGCATCGTAATGATTACGACTGAGATCAAACGCCCGACCTGGCACTGCTTGTCAATTCCACAGACAGCTGCTTTTGGAGCCTATAATGTCTGTGAGAACAGGGATGAGCATGCTGAGGGGGAACTCTCATTTTGAGGTTTCGTCAATCCTTTTGAAGTTTTGTGTTGTCCCTTTTTTTTTTTTTTTTTAGCTGCGGTATTGCTTGGTTTGCAAACGCTTATAGTCTTGGTGACTAATAGCAATATTGTGCAGTCCTAGTGTCCTTCAATATCTCTACCAACTTGGGTAAACGCTAGCTGACAGCTCTTTGTTATTTTAACAGAAATTCTATGATCTATATGTAGTGATTGAAACAGGTAAGTGTCCAGAACAAACCAGGACGAGAGGCCAATTACAAAATATGAATTTAATTTATTCACAAAGTTGGCATAGATAAAAAAAACACTAATAGGAAAAGGCCAATAAGGCCAGCATAAAACTACACAGTAACAACTTTAACGGGGAAAGTGCAATGGCATCGACACAATGACTTATATAGCAAATAATGCACAGGAATAATAGAGGCTATTGATATGCTTCAGGGCCCAATATACACAGTAAAAGAGCAAAAGAACAAATTAACACTACACACTTTAAAACATTAATTCCATGCAAGGAATAATAGAAAACAACACCTCAAACCACACTAATAGGCATAAGGGGTAGAGATGTTCAGATACCATTTTTTCCTTCCCGATACCGATTCCGATACACGTCCTGTGGGTATCGGCCGATACAGAGTACCGATACCAGTGTGTTAAAAAAAAAAAAAAGAGATCATACTACGCCTGCATGACTGTGATATGATTATCATTGTGTAAGGCCTGGCTCAGGTTAAACCCTTTGTAAAACATGAATGAATACAGCAAATGGAAGAAATTTATTTTTAAATAGAACCGTATAAAACAGTAGTGAAAAAGCAACTTAAATATTGGAATAATTATTTAAAAATAATAAAGTGCAGCCACAATATTGTAAAATAAAAAAGGCATTTCAATAGAACAGTATAAAACAGTCAAACAGCAACTTTAATGATTCCTTTAAAAAAAAAAAAAAAAAGTGCAGCCATTATGTACTAAAATAAAAAGGCATTTAAATCTTTAAATAGTGCAGTATTTAACAATAGTGCAACACCAACCTATAAAGTAAAAATAAAAAGAGCAGCAGCTACACAATAAACAATACTTTAAAACAAGTAGGCTACACATTGCATTTTAGCAATTTAGTATTGCTCATAATTTCAAGAGCAAAGGCAGATTCTTCTTCAAGAAAATGAGCATTTCTGCCCTCTCTCCTCCTAGCCTGTTCCTTCTTGCATCAACAATGCTGGACGCTGCACTGAACAGTCTCTCACTTTCAACACTGGTACAAGGAGCACAGAGAAACTTTGCAGCAGTGGCAGCCAGGGTCGGAAAACAAATGTAGTTGACTCCCCAGTACTGGAATGGGCTGTCTGAGCGTGGGACCGTTTGCTCTGTCAAACATGTCTGTATTTGAACTTGTGTGCTTGTGCTACTTGCCCCACGTTCCTCATCATGCTCCTGCAGGATTTCCTCAAACAGGCATTTCAAGCTGCTCTTTCTGGTCCTGCTGCTGTCTGGCTGTGCTTCCATACGTGGAGCTTTATGGGGGTTTTCTGGCACTGTCTCTGCTCCCTCAGGTGTGGTCCTGCTCAGTAACGCCTCCATCTTCTCCACCTCTCGGGTCAGAGCATCCTTGGCATGCTTGATGTTGAACTGCATACAAGGGCTTGTTCTCGATGGTCTTGAATCTTTTCTGGACAGCCTCAAGAAGGGTTGTTTTCATGGTTTTTATACCTGTGTCCCCCTCGTTCTCCCGAGCAAGCAGGCGTTTCAGCACTGTGACTGAGGGGATGACTTCAGCTGCAGAAGAGGTGGAGGAGCTAATCTGTTTGGTCAGTTCTTCAAATGGTGCCAGAACAGTGATTATTTTCTCCAGTAAAGCCCACTGGTTAGCCGTAATTGTCACTGGCAGGTCGTGGTCAGCTCCATATGCTAAAATTGACCTCTGATGTTTGATGGTCATTTGGAGATCTTTTTGAATATTCTCCAGGCATGTAGTAGCCAGTGACGAGTGTTTGAAATGCGCGACTATCGTCCTACCATTCACCAGTGCATCACTCACACTTCTCTGTGACAGTAGCCCTTCATGCACCACCAGCTGGAGAGTGTGGGCAAAGCATCCCAAACTTGGTACATTCATCTCGTCCATGGCTTTCTTCATGTTGCTAGCGTTGTCGCGCAAAACAACATGAACGTTGGACTTGGGGATTTTCCACTTTACTAGCATCCCCTCAATTGCTTCGGCAATTAATGTGCCAGTATGTGACCCTCGGAACTCGTTGGCATGCAGCACCGCACTTCGAGGGGTAAATGTTGACTCACTGTCCACCCAGTGTGACGTTAAACTTAGCAAAGACATGGGGCACACGTCGGAGCTCCAAATGTCCGTGGTAAATCTGATTGCCTGCACGTCTTTCAGCATATACGAAATGTGTTCCCTAACGGCCTCGTATAATTTGGGTAGCGCAGTTTCGGATATATATTTACGACTTGGCAAACAGTACCTTGGCTCCAAATGCTCCATTAGGCGGCGAAATCCCACATTTTCGACAACAGACAGGGGTTGGTCATCCAGGACAATAAACTCCAAAATTTTGTCGGTTATCTTTGTTGCTTTTTGGGAATTTATCTCATCGCTGGAAGGCAGTTTCCAGAGTTTGCTGCTGCAGTTCGTCCTTCTTTTTCCCCTTTACTTTGGTAAATTCGTCGTGCTCTTTAGCGTGACGCGTCTTCAGATGTTTGATTAAGTTGCTGGTGTTGAAATTTGCAACACTCGTGCCACCCCTCGAAATTGCTTCTTTACATATGTTGCATGTCGCCGTCTTACTGGTAGGAAAAGCCACTGTAAAGTACTGCCAAACCGCCGACATGATGCGCTAACCTTAGCTCCTTTTTAAGGAGGCGCTAGGTGAACAATTCTTCTTCGCCCCTCTAAAACAGCAGCTGCTGATGGCAGCACAGCGCAACTTTTTTAAAAGCGGCGAAGAAGAACTGTGTCAGAGATGTCGGAGCTTTATATATATGTCAATGGAGCTAACCAGTAAATGGATTCCGATTTCTAATAAAGTACGTGGTATCGGATCGGTGCCTGGACTCCAGTACTCGCCGATACCGATGCCAGCATTTTCGGCAGTATCGGAGGCATTTCCGATACTGGTATCGGAATCGGAACAACTCTAATAAGGGGTCTCCAAAGCTATATCTGAGCCTATAACCAGCTTTAGAATTGCACAGCGCCCGTCAGTGATATTGCACTTTACCCTTTAATAATAATAATAATAATAAAAATGAAATAAAACGAACAAACCCAACTAAAAAAGAAAACCAATTGTACTAATAAATGCCTGTTACTATAAATAAGGGTGGGGAAAAAACAATGACAGACAATATTGCATTCGAAAACAGACCTATAACAAATCAAGACAATATTAGTCAATTTTTCAGCATATTTTAACACACAATATAAATAATAAATAATTCATAAAATCGTCGGACAGTCTGCCATACCTTTAAGTCATTTACGTTTCATTCAGACCAGCAGTATGTTTTAATGTAGTTATGACCGGTACTAGAAAGGAAAAACAAAAACACACTGAACATCTCAGTTATATTCTACTATATTTAATAGATTTCACGGTTCATAACTTACAATCATTATCTCCGCTCCAAGTTTGAGCTCATCTGAACAGCTGACTGGATTTGTTTTACAGCGCACCTATAGCTTACGGCAACCTGTATTCTGTCACTGCAGTCTTCTGCACTCTATGAAAACAAATGCATTTCCTAATTAAACAACTTTTCTTACACTTCTTAAGATGTAGAGGTTTAAATGAAAACGGCACCTATCACAAGGCAAAATGTTTGGCCGTCGCACATGTACACCCCGTGGCACTTCCTGACTTTGCGGGTCGATAGAGACAAAGAGAGAGAGAGAGCGCAAATTACCGGTGTCCCTAAATAACCTCTGCCCTCACAAGGGCCATGACGTCACACCCATTACATATAGTAAATGTACAATTATATTAAACCGAGCCACTAGGTTAAGTAGTTGTGTGTAGAAGTTTCCAAAGACTTAACTCTGCTTTTTATTCTCAGTAGTGCCAGTTGCTGCTTTTTTTTTAATCTTTGGCATGTCCTTGTATTATTTTGACTATTAGTCTTATCTATATTATGTCTACATTCATGACAGCTCAGTTTATCATTTTTGTATTTTGTTCTGTTTTCCCACTCCTTAGTTTTCCGAGACTTTTTGGCATCAGCACAGCACACTGCGGTTGTGTGTTAGCAAATAAAACGACTGCTGCCTCTGCTCTAAATATTTAGCCATTGCAGACCGGCAGTTCATGCACTGTATCTACTTTAATAAGATGTGACCGTGTCTGGAATTTAACATCCACATTATTACACTTTTCAAATATCTCTCTTTTGCCTTGGACACAAGAGGCAGTTTTGGCCCTCTGTACCAGTGTTCAGCAGGGAATGAGGTTGTTAACTTAAAAATCAGAGAGGAGGAGTCTGCGCAGGCTCTTCTCACATACTGCTCAAGACATTACTGATTCCAGGAGTACTTTCAGATCTTTCAGTATTCAGTTTGACTCTAACTTTCCCTTTATACATCTATAGAATGTGTAAGTGGTATTCATCTAAGTTTTTTTTTTTAAGGAATTTTAAGGAATTTCCCCAGTGTGGGATTAATAAAGTCTATCTTATCTTATCTTATCTTAACTCTCCTGATAGCTTGGCTTCCCATGTTCCACATCTTTTTGTAGCATAGGTCTGTCTGCAACCGTTGTAATTAAGACTAAGAATTAGCAGACTGGAATCAGATGAAAGGCTCATAAAGCATCGCTGAATTCAGTGTTCTCTATGCCAGGGGCCATCTCAATTACAGACTTAATTCATATTCCCTTTGTTCCTCTCCAATCTCACAGAGGGCTTGAGGCAGCGAAAGGACTAGTGACAATATAACAGGTATTAAATAGACCATTTCCAGTGTCACCATGTGGTAAGTGAAGGCTTCAAAGAGCCAACAATTTGCTATGAAATTAAACCAGGGATCAATCTGGCCTACATGATAAAAGAAACATCTTCAGCACTCCAATGTGAAATGTTATGACGCAGACATTTTAAAATGCTCACAACAGAGACCCCTAAATAACATTATTTTCTTGAAGATATTAGTCCATTGTGGCACACGTGTGAAAGAGTTATAAAAAGTCATACTGTATATAATCATGATGTGTTTTCCTGAGTATGTGGTGTGGACTGGAGTGTGCTACATCATCTTTTTTTGGGAGGGGCTCAAACCTTCTCATAGTCTGTTTCAAGCTTATTTCTGTAAACATGGCAGAAATTATGCTACCTAACCTTGCAAGTGAAACGATTCTGTTTGTAAAGCCTGTTTGGTATTCCAGTCATTCCCAACTGAACCATCTGGTGGCGGTCTTTGCACTCTCCCAGTGGAACATTACTCTTAGTGATCTTGTTGTACTATCAGCTTGCTACTTCATTAAAATGTGTGATGATAATAAATCCCATTGACCACGTGCAATGAAATCATATTGATCTGCAAACACACATATGCATATCAATCCCCACCATCATATGCACACATATCAAATCACAAAAAAAGCCTTTTTCAAAGCAGTATGAACCACTCTAATATGAAAAATACTTAATTTCAAATCTCTGTTCACAGCCCAGCACCTTTATAGCTGCTCAGTACATTCACACTATATACACATACCGAAGGCTGGGTTTTCAGAATACAGACCAGAGAGGAATGTTTAATCAGTCAAGGTCACTGTATGTTGCCATGCCTGTTGTTGAGGGAGGCTGTGGGAGAATAGAGGGACCATCTCTCATCTGTATTCTCTTCAGATGGCTTGCGTTAGTAGGATCATGCAGATATGGGATTTTTCTTCGAGAATTAAAACCCAGATGTCATGCTAACAGACACACACATCCTCACCACATTAAAATATTATTTATGGCTCTGCAGTCAGCATAACTAATGCCTCACACTCACTCACTCACTGCGAACAAAGCATAGATAGTCTTGAATTTGAGCTTGTTGGCAATGACCCATTTCGACCCATGTACCAGAAGAAAGCGAAAAGATGTGCTGTTTCCTTGATTTTAATCTCACTGTGGTTTCTGTCATTTCTGGATGTTAGTGTGAATGTCAAAAACACTGAATAAAGGGACTTTTACTGCACACTGCATGATTACAGGTTGAATAAGTAACTTTAAAAGATAATAGAAGAAGAAGAAGGAGAACAAACTGCATATTGCATTTGAATATTTTATGTAATGATAGACGTTAAAATGTCTGAAAGGTAAATGTAGTTAATTAATAATTACATACCCAGGTGGAAAATGAAATCCCGCATTCACATCACTATGCAATATCAAATTGCCTTTTCACTATACAGAAACACACACACACACACACACACATAAGATGGCAGGTCACATATCACAAGCTTGTCTCAGAAAGACATTTTTAATGCATTTCTTTTCATTTAATGTACTTATGATGAATGCATGTGTGCAGAGCATCACCGTATCTGCAGATACATTTGACAATATGACATGTTCATACATTTTGTTGAAAAAAATCCCAGATCCATCCTGAAGTGGTAATTGACTGAGCTACAGATACAAAGATGCCGAAAGCCTTTTACATAGAAAACAGAGGCTTTGATGTCCCCTGATGAATTGTGCTGCAATAACTGTGTCAGAAGACATAACATCAACACACCGCAGGTACAGGCAATGTAACAATATGACAACTGCTTCATGCAATATTTGATTATGTTAATGCACCAAACAAATAAGGCCGAGACATGAATATATACACCGAAGAGCAGCTTAATATGTCTGCTTTTTGCTTTGAGACCATCTAGATACAATAATTATTCTTGTGATATCTACCTTAAAAATAAGAACAAATATTGCAACTTTTTCCTGATCATACCTCAACTGATTTTAAACCCCCTGATGGGAAAGTACAAGCTGTAGTACTATTCTATACAAAGTCAGAGGAGTGCCTGCAAAAGTAGTGAAGTTGCGGCCGACGAAAATAGCTCCTTTGAGCAAGGCACCCCTAACTGCTCTGGACTCCTGTCGATGGGCAGCTCCCTCGTTCTGACATCTCTGCGTACATAATGCATGTGTATAGGTCCTACTTCTAAAAAAAAAAAAAAAGGTTATGTTTTAGGCGTTCCGACAAACTGGTAACAGAAAGGTTGTTATGACTTATTTTATCTTCTTAGGCTTTACTTAAACATGATTGCCACAACCGACATAATAATAAAAAAATGCAGATTTGGTTACAATCAAAATGTGTTTCTTTAGCTTTCTTGTTCATTTTACCTAGCTTGTTTAAGAAAATTTACTTTATTTTTATAAGCCTAAATTGCATATATTGTTCATAACTTATATGAATTAAATGGCCTATCACTATTTTGCTAGGTGAAGGTTTGTCCAACTACTATTAATATTTATAATAAATTCAGATAATTTAATACATAAGTAGCCTATGTAATTAAACGGTCTAACCAAACCAAATTAATTCAACTAGATTCACTGAGTGTCACTGAGATTTGCTAAGCTAGTTAAGATAGGGTTAGTTTTTTCTCCACAGTGATTGGATCTAGTCATTTTAATTTACTCGTTTAGTTATGTGGAATAACTAACTTACCAAGTTCATAAAAATGTAAAGTAGGTCTACAGGTAAGAGCTAGGAAAAATCAATGCGTTAATTTAGTTGTGGCTATCTCACCAGCTAGCTTTTGCTTATAGCACTTTTTGCTTTAACTGTTTTTACTATGGTTTGGCCTGGTATATTGTGTGTGTGTGTGTTTTGTTTTTTAATATAAAAGGGTAAAACAAATGTCAAAAAGTAAGATTCAGGTCTTAACTGAATTTTGACCAAATATGTGGATAGGCTTACGGCATTTTGCCTTTGAAGGGCAGTATTGATGTACCAGTATGTTGGATTGGATACTATTGCAAAAAGAGAAGGTCTTTATAAATGAATGTTTGTCCTAACATTTTGGGGAACCTGTGAGTGAAACCTTTTTGAACCTTTGCCCATATTATTGCATTCTCTGTCCTGTCATTATAATTCCACACAACAGAAAACTACTCTGCTGGTGCCAGCCACCTATACTTAGAACGGAAGACATTAAATGGAGACATACCTGAAGTGACACAAACTTGGCTGGGCTGAAATAGTTTCCAGATAGTTAATTAGCCTTAGTGACTGGTACAGCAGTCATGCGTGGCTGGTCAGTCGCAACCTGTGCTGAGATAAATACAACCAGTCAAGTTGACATGTCACAGTACATACATGTCATGTGTATACTGCCAGTCTTAACACTTTGTTTAGAGCTGAGTTCAAAGGGTATTTTCGTCAAGGAGGGGAAAATGGTGCATAGCTGTAATGTTATGCAAACATACCAGAAGTCTCTGTTTTTTGCTCATTTTTTACGTGAAGGGACAGTTTATCCAAATGACAAAAAAAAATATTTTGTCACCTCATAGCCCTGGAGTTAGTTTTTTTTTTTTTTTTACAGTATGTTCCCAGGTTTTGAGGTTTCTGCCACCACATCAATATAATGGAGTTGAAGCAGATTTGTTTGTGGTGCTAACAGCATTAAAAAAAAATTTGAATTTGAAATTGCATTTGAAATATTAAAAAGCAACACCTTTCATCTTTCCAGAAACAGTGTCCCAGTACTCTAGATCAGTGGTTCTCAACCTGGGGTTGGGACACCAAGGTGGTTGTGAGATTATTTCTGGGGGTTGCCAGATGGTTGGGGAGAAAAAAATTAAATAACATATTCTAGACTGGGGAATGGTTTTTACATTACTTTGTGAGTTTGGTACGTTTCATGTATTATATGCAGAGCTTCATGTGTAAATCAGGAGGTCCTGGAACACAGAAAGGGGTCTGAAGGCGGGGCAGAGGAAGAGAAAAAGAAAGATGAATATTTGATGAATGGATGGATGTATGAACAAATTGGCCTTGCAGCTTTCATAAGTCATTCAAAGTTGTGCACTACTTGTATCTTGAGTGTACCATAGATCTACAAATTCCCAAGACTCCTTAGAGTATGACATGCCATGGTTTAAAGTTTGTCAATTAATAGTTAACAATTAATACTTTTCAGTTTGTCCACTTTGGACCTTTTTGTCAAATGAAACATGAAATTTAAATGTGTCAACTTGGGTTCTGGGTTTTTTACTACTTTCTGACATTTCATAGACAAAATACTTGATCTAGTAAATTAATTGTTAATGTAAATAATTGATAATTGCAGTCTTATTTGAGATTACTTTATTTACTAGAATGGCAAGTGACATTATTACCTTAATCTGTTGGAGAGCAGTTTTTGTACAGATAGGTAGTAAAAACCACCCTGACGTTTGAAGTATTACATTGGTTTGCTGCATGAAGTCCAGATGTAATTTTGCTGTGATTTTATGGAGAGAAAATGTCAAGCTAAAAGGTGGCACCCCAAAGTAACTATTAAGTCCACAGTGCGACGCATTTATGTGGATCACTCTCCCGGTTTGGAAAATGTCCATGTTTCTCACAACCATCACACACATAGCTACAGTTCAACAAGATAAAAGCTGAATCTAAACATCTCCATGAGTGGACTGAGAATGAAACATCTGGTGGGTAACACCTCCCAGCTCCTGGCAAAAGAAAAAAAAGTCATCAGATTTGTTGAAAGAGATTGCATGTGTCAGTAAAATGAATATAAAGTTGGTGGAATGAACCTCAAACTGAAATGACACTTGCATGGCTGTGATTACACCAATGAATAGAAAACAGGTGGAATCGGCATGCACCCACTAGAGACACTCAATTTAGCTAGTGCTGATTTTTTTTGTAGGCTGTTTCTCAACCAACTTTCTTTGAGAAGAATCCTTCTTTTTTGGTTGGTTGTGGACAAAGAATTCACATATGGTTTCTTAGGCTGCAGAGCCTTTATGTAGCTTTCCCACTGAATGCATGGCAGTTTCTCATACCAGGCTCATCCTCTTAGGTCAAACGCTGAGGATTGAGACCCAGACCTGGAACAAGGCTAGTTATAGCAGTGGAAAGTTCAGCACATTACTCTTTTCAATCCCTCAAATAGATGCCAAAAGACTTTTGTCCAGACAAAAAAAACAACGGCAATATTTTGCAGCAATTTGTTGAGCAAACCTATTCACTTTGAAAAGGTAAATTAGCATGATATTGATGCCAAAAATAATAATGGCTGACATGTTGGATATCCCAACTTCTTTCCTATGTAAGCTTAACGAATACCATGCACCCCTTCTGTTGCCTGACGTGTCCCTGTCAAATTGCACCCTGATATTTTGTTTTAGCGGAGCTGAGGTGATTTAAGAAACCCTAACAGAAGAAGACATGCGGTTGGTATTCTCATGGCTGTCTCAGCTTAAATGTCTCCAGATTCTTTATGGAAGGGATTGGAAGGGGTGATTTGCTGACGTTATTTACATGGAGAAGGTTTTGCAGCCTCCCTGTTGGCCAGAACATCAGGATTTTGGAATTTTTTGGCAGTGACCTACATCTGGATTTCTGCACTACAGAGTGCCCCACCCCCTGTCAGCCTCTCACAGAGCCACAGGCCTGATTTCTCTTTTTCCAAGTACACTTCAAGCCACACCGTTGTGAATGTAACCCTTCAATGTTCCCTGTCACACCTATCAGAGCAGAGTCCAGTAAAGTGCTAAAACAACACTTCCTCACCGAATCTCTGTTACAAATGTGAAGATAAAATCAAAAGGAGACAGAAAGCGTCCTTCTGGCCTTATTTTTCATGCTGTATGTGGAGCACCCAATCTGGTTTTCATCCTCAGTGCCCCACTCTGGCTGAAATACAATGGATTGGGAGCAGGCCTGTGACTTTTAACTCGCTCTGCAGATTCTACGCTCTGCCGCCAGTCTGGCCAATCTGCAGCCCAAAAAATCCCCTTGATGTGTCGGCCAAAGCAGCTTTGAATCCAATCATAAGGCCATAGGTTCCCTTGTAATAGTGCATCCATGTTCATTCACTTAGACACAGGGGAATTGCGTTTATGGTCAGCAATGTGGAAAAAGACAGATTGATTTTAGCCATGAATCTCAGCTCCAAAGGTTATTTATTGCAAGACATAGATAGTTTAGTAAACCTTCTAAAAAGTTAATCAGTGAACTCCCTGGTGTCCTGTGGCTTGAAAACCGTTAAAAAAAATATAATTGGTTGAAATTATACCGTAATTTCAATATACAGTAAAATATACTCACTGGCATACCCGGCTGGGGTGTGTAATCAAAGCTATATTTGTCTTTGTTACTTCCAGTCTGTTATTGAAGCACAGTTTTCCATAAAAGAACAAGAATGGACACTTTAATTAAAGAAAGCTGGGAAGAATGAGCGAGTGACTATGTTAGTCTTTGAAAGACCAGTTGTTCATCCGTCAAACTTTGAACTGCTTTTCTGCAGACATTTGTGTCTCCGTAGTGGGTTTTGAATGATTTTCTTGTTGTAGCCACCGTACAAACAAAGGCACCCCTGTAGATTTATGTCTCATCCCTCTCTCTCATATTGGACTCTGAGGGCTTTAAGGCTGTAATTAAATTCCAATCCCCACTCTCACTTCTCCGCTGACTGTCCCTGTCTCTGTGGGAGGTTGAGAAGCTGGGTTTACCGCCTGTTGTGGTTTGTTTGAAAGATCCAGACTTCTCTGGAAACCCCAGCCATTACGATAGAATTCACACATGTGGTGCAGAGAGAGAAAGAAAAGGCCTGAGCTCATGCATAGACGCAGGACTGGTGTGACATCCGGTCTGATCGAGCAGTTGAGACATGTGTGCGTGTTTTACCCACATCGCCATCTCTCCCTGTGAACTGCAGGATTTGAGCATTCTCACATCAAAGTCAGGGTTTGCCATTCCAACGTGCTGGTATTTCATACATATGATAGTGCTTTTGGCGTGTTACTTAGATGCCCATATGAATAACTTCATCATTGTACCTATCAAAGCTTTTCCTTTACCAGACGGCCACCCACTGCCAAAGCAGAGATTGCTGGCATCGGCCCGTAGCAGGGCCAACAAACTGGAATCAGCTGCAGCAGCAGGCTGTCAGTTGGGAGTCCTGACAGCGATATGAGGCTCTAGACTGAGCAAGTCCAGTCCAGCGGGGACCAGCGGGAGAGGAAGGATGAGTTCTGCACCACTGATCCAGAGTGACAGTGATGGACAGGTTCAGAGAGGAGAGCTGATGGCCAAGGCTTTTTCTCCTGTCTGGACGGTGTTTGAAAAGATGGACATGACGGTCGCAAGGCTTCGAAGTCCAACAGGGCATGTGTGCCTGAGTGTGTGTGTGTGTGTGTGTGTGTGTGTGTGTGTGTGTGTGTGTGTGTGTGTGTGTGTGTGTGTGTGTGTGTGTGTGCGTGTGTGCGTGCGTGCTTGCATGCATGCGTGTGTTTATGTGTGTGGTGGGTGCATGTGTACGAGTGCACGTTCCACAGTGTTGGTGTATGTCAAACGGTCAAGCAGAGCAATAAATGTGAAAAGTGACACTGAAATCTAAAACTTATGTTCAATTTTAGGTCAGTTTTAGACAAAGGCATGTATTGAATACATATGATGCAATGTAAAATTACAGTAGGGCTGCAACCTAATTTCTTTATGTATCCACAGATTTTTTGTATTTTTATTAATCGATTATTGGTTGGGCCTATAAAATGTCAGAAAATAGAAAAAAGAAATGCACATCACAATTTGCCAGACTTGAAAAGTGAGATCTTCAGATATCTTGTTTTGTCTGACCAACATACTCTCACAAAATTGAAAGATGTTCTATCACATGAAAGGAAGAAAATCCTCACAAATGAGAAGCAGCAACTAGAGCATTTTTGATTTCAATCAACTTCTCATTGCAGCTCTAAGAGGCAGAAAAGTATAAAATAACATTCATATTAAATAAAAAATAATGATTTCATGGTGCAGCCTATGCTGGAGCTGCAATTAATGTATAAGCACCAGTAACAGAGGGACACATTTGCTCTTTATAGTGCTGGGAATCAGCTCCGTCTTGTTAAAAACCTGAATTATTTGTCACAAAACGTGCTCCTCCTCCGCTCCATCGAAAGTTAGGGTTCCCTCTGTCAAGTAATTACGTCAAGAACAAACGTTCCCAAAGGCAGCAATTATTGCTGAACTCATAACACACAATGACGCCCAAGGGCCTGGGTCTAATATGAACATTGGCATCCCTTGTTGTGCAGATTACCCTGTTGTCTTCTTTCATGACATACTTACACTTTTTACTAAGTTGTGTGCATGTGTGTGTGTGTGTGTGTGTGTGTGTGTGTGCATATTTTATTCACTTGCTCAGTAGGGGTGGGGGAAAAAATCGATACAGCATAGTATCGCAATATTTTTCGTGGCAATACTGTAACGATACACAGACACCAAGTATCGATCTTTTATGACATATGTGTTGGTCAGTTTGTCTGCTTGACAATCACATTTTGCAGCAATAAAATTGAAGTGAGATGAACAAACAGAGAAATGTATCTTTTTAGATAAAGCAGATGTTGACAAAATTGGCCTTTCGGTACATCATTTGAAATTGGGAAAAATCTAAAGTTGGAAAAAAGGTAATACATTGCAATATATCGCAGAATATTGCAATATGTTTAAAATCGCAATAATATTGTATCGTGACATAAGTATCGGGATGATATCGTATCGCGAGGCCTCTTGCGATTCCCACCCCTATTGCTCAGTCCTTAATTCTACAGACTGATGTCCTACACACAGATTATATGTGCATATCATACCGAAGGACAAGCAATAGAACAATTTTTTTCAGACACATACATTATCGAATGGTACAACTCCAGGACACAGCCTGGCTGTATATCCTCTTTATGATGAAATTAATCTTTTTTGACTATGACTTCTCCTTCAAGATTTGCTGCTTCTCCAGGAAATACATGTCCAGTACATCCAGGACAGATTCCTCTTTCCCCCCGTCTGGAAATAAGCTACAACACAAGCCCTGTCCTCCCCATTTCTCCTGGATGCCTTCAAGGTCTCAACTATATCTCACACGTCCCAGTCCCAAATCTGAATTATGTTTATTACAATTCAAGTGTGGTCAGGAGATGCTTTTAAAATCAATACTTGATAGGCTTGGTCAGGGAGATGAAAGTGAAATAACCAATGCATCTGCCCAAAGTGAAAGATTGACATGCAGCAGTTGGAGTCTGCGGTTTGAGGGACTGCTTCCTCTTTTGCGTGAGGTGGTCACAGACAGATCTGGGCTTGGGCTTTAGGGGCTTTGTGAGGTTGTTAAAAATGTTCCTGTTCACTTTTCCAGCTGCAGCCTTTTAACAGTGCATTAAAGTACAGATACCCCCCCGCCCCCCACCCCCCCCAGAAAAGTCACCAGGGAAAACAAGAAATGGCGTTCGAAATCATGGGAGGGTCAAGAACAATCCTTTGGACTATTCAATCTTTTTTTTGTTTTTTTGTTTAGATGTGTAAAGAGAAAAAACAGATATACTTCTAAAGCCATCTTAGTTAGGAAAAATATTATTTCAACCCCCCAAGTTATCAAGAAAGTAGGCGTGCACTTTGACACTTTAAGCTATGAGGATTATATATAAATATATATATATATAGATAGATAGATAGATAGATAGATAGATAGATAGATAGATAGATAGATAGATAGATAGATAGATAGATAGATAGATAGATAGCTAGCTGAAGATATGAGTTCCTAAAATGCACCTTCTAAAGAAGTTTGTTAATGGGTGAAAAAGTGTAAAGTGAACAAGTGCAAAATCGTTGTGGGGGACCCCCCTGTCCCCCACAACGACAAGTACTTGATGGAAATCAAACTCCCAACCTAAGACACGCCAACAGGTTTTCTGACAGACTGAGCTAAAGAACAATTCGTAGTATGGTACGTTGAAAAAAGTCATAAAAAAAGTCGTAGTATAGTATGTCGAAAAAAGTCATAGTATGGTATGTGAAAAAAAGTTATAAAAGTCGAAAAATATATAATAGTATGTCCAGGGCTGGACTGGGACAAAAAAATCAATCACTTTTAAAGGTGCAATATGTAATATTGTGTGTAATACTGGCAGCTAGCAGTTAAAATAGTTACTGCACTACCAATTCAAAATACTGGAGAGTCGTCTCCCCCGTCCCCTCCTGCCCAGACTCGAAGTTCACGGGGGTTGCCAGGCTGAGACCGCAGCATTCACAACAATGTTGCTAGACGCTTTTCTCACATAGCCAGACGTTACTCCACAGCACAGCAGAGTAGCTAACGTTAGATGCTAGTCTCACATAGCCAGACATTACTCCACAGCACAGCCGAGTAGCTAACGGTAGATGCTAGTCTCACATAGCCAGACATTACTCCACAGCACAGCGGAGTAGCTAACGTTAGATGCTAGTCTCACATAGCCAGACATTACTCCACAGCACAGCCGAGTAGCTAACGGTAGATGCTAGTCTCACATAGCCAGACATTACTCCACAGCACAGCGGAGTAGCTAACGGTAGATGCTGGCTATATTGACAGTCATAAAAGCCCGTGCTCATGATGAGCTCTCTAACCAACTGACAGACACACTTTTTCGGCTTAAAATGACAGTATGAACTGCTAAAAACACAACAACCTCAGTGTCCTCTCCACACGCCAGTCAGGCACATACAGTATCCTCGGCTTAGAATTACAATACGAAACGCTAAAAATACCACTACCTTGCCGACGGAACACACTTCATTGGCTTAGAATTACGGCAACAATCGCTAAACACACTGCAAACTCACAGTCCTCTCTTTCCGATTTACAGCCCCCCTCTCGTGGCTTGAATTTAACTCACCGTTGTCGGCTCCAAACGCTAAACTACACGTTGTAAACAGCCATGGACTGCATGCCTGGTCCTCCCGGTAACGTTAACAGTTAGCAGGGTTAGCATGGCGGCGTTAGCCAGGACCAGTCGGGATCACTTTACTGGCTGTCTCAATTGTTTTTGCGAGTAACCAACTCGGGTACTCTAGCTATATAATTCAATTCAAATGCCCATCCCTAGTAGCTGTGATAAATAGCCTGAAGCTAATGCTTACCTGTTCAGGAGAAAATAAGCCAACTCTGCGTCCTTTTGGGATCTAAGCTGTCTCCATCTTTCAAATACATCTCCAATATTTACCAGGGGGTTGTTACGTCTCTGGTCACGCAACTGTTAGAAACATGCTGTTTTCTTTTTTTATTACATGTAGAAATCTATCTCCGTTGATCCTGTTTGTTTGTTTGTTGCTTTCATGGCTGTACTACCGTTACAGCTGTAGCGTGCTGGGTTTAAGTTTTTACAGGTATATCTGGCAACCCGGCCTGGCTGTCAAACTGGGCCGTTGATAACAACACACAGATCAAAACATAAACATAAATTCCGTCAGGGAATGTAAATTTCAAAAAGAAAAAATACTGACATTAGCATTGTTGTCAGAAAATATAGTATTTCAGTTTAACATGTTTCCTTAATATCTGATGAGCCATTGGTGTCATTTTTGGATTTATTACAGTACAAATATTACATATTGGACCTTTAACTATTGTAAGATTCATATTTTGTCGCTTTGGACAAAAGTGTCTGCTAAATACAATAACCATAACCCTTCCCAAAAGCTACAATAAAGCTGAGAGTAGTATATGCCCTGGAAAAGAGCACCAATACAAGAGAAGCTAACTAAGCCATTCAAGGAAAACTGATGCTTGTATCAACACTGATTTTATAGATCACTTACATTTTCAATGTAAGCTTAGCAGTTACCTGACAGCCACTAACTTTAATGTTACGCGCGCGCGCACGCACACACACACACACACACACACACACACACACACACACACACACACACACACACACACACACACACACACACACATTCTCCCTCCCTTCCTGACAGTTAATTTGCCTACTCCTTACCACATCGTCATCTACTCTCTCTTCCATCTTTTCCTCACTCGCTCCCATATGGCCCTGTCATGGTCACCCATGTCATGATACTGTTTCTGCTTCTCTGTATAGCCAGCCACCTCTCCTCCTCCTCGGCTTCAGGTAATGCTGATGTTGAAGCAGCTACTACAGCCCCAAACATGTCAGAAATTTAGGCACATTTTGAGGAATCCGCCTGTAGATTCTTTTTTTTTTTTTCTGTCATTCCTGTCAGAGAGATCGAGTAGGTATACATCTGTTATTAACCCCTAAGTTCGTTTTGCGCTGGAATTGACCTTAAGATGATTAAAGGCAAGACAGCAGCTCACATTATGGCTTTATGACTTTAGCTTCAATTTTGATGAAATTATTTTCTAATCGGTTACATATTATGTCGTGGATATATCCCTCGAATGCATACGGCAGTCCCTTTTGTCTTGCTCTCTCAGATATTTCACCTGTTCGTCAAAAATGACTAATTATCTCCTTGGGAATGTCTGACACCGGGGCTTAAGGGTCAATAGCCTATTAAAACTTTATTTTCCTCAAAATATCACGACTCCTCCAAATCTCAGAGAACACAGATAGAATGAGTTATATTTTGAATGTGCACAAGGTTTTGGACATGAGCAGAAATCTTGCTCAAACATCTGAAATATTACAGTCCAGGGGTTTATTAATAAATTAAAATGAATAATGTATCATTGAGGTGAATAATTGTCATATGCACATTTAAGGAGGTTACTTCCCCAACAAAAGACGCAAAAGAGGAGGGAGGAGTAAATTATGCCTAGGCTACGGGTGCTGACTCAGATTTTAGAAAAGTCGATCCAAAGGAAAATAAATAGTTGAACGCAATACAGAATGCCTGAGAGCCTTACTGCAATATTTTCCATTATGTTTTTATATTTGGATTGTAATCTATGATTGCCTTTACATAAATATATTTCCAGCATACTGAGTCAGAATAACTCACCACACAAATCTGGAAACAAAACATTGGCCTTTGGGTTGGCAGGCCAGTTATGATTAGGCCAAATGTTGCCGCCATCTAAATTACATCTACAAACTGGCCAGCTGAAATGAACATACACTGGCTATTACATAACAAGCTGGGCAAGCCAAATCGCCGTTTTGCACTGCATTCAGTTTATTTAAATAGGTCCGGGCTAGGCCCCGAACCCCCTTCAAGTCTTAGAAACGCCCTTAGGCGTAAAAAATCATAATATAGTGTGACTTTCCTCTGGACATCTGACTTAAAAAAAAATTGGATGACTTAATAGGAACCAAACTTCCAACATAAGACACCCCTACCAGTCTTCTAACAGACTGAGCTAAAGGGTTAGTCAAAGTATAATATTTTGAAATAGTCATAAAAAAGTAATACTATAGTATGTCGAAAAAAGTCACGAAAATATCATAGTATAGTGTGTAAAAAAAGGTCATATTGTAGTGTCACTTATCTGTGGACATCTGATTTACGAAAAGGAAAGCGCTTGATGGGAATCAAACCTAAAGACACCCCAACAACCATCTTCTAACAGACTGAGCTAAGGTAATAGTAAGACATGTTGAAAACAGTCATAGTGTAATATGTCGAAAAAAATCTGAAAATAGTCATAGTATAGTGTGGCAAAAAAGTCATAGTACTGTTTGTCGAACAAAGATTCATACTTGATGGGAATCAAACTCCCAACCTAAGACACCCCAAACAATCTTCTAACAGACTGAGCTAAAGAACAACTCACAACATGATATTTTGAAAAAAGTGATAAAACATTGATGGTGTAGTATGTCAAAAAAGTCATAGTCATAGTCATAGTATGTCAAAAAAAGTCAAAGAAAGTTTGTCAAAAAAAGTCATGAAAAAGTCATAGTGTAGTATGTTGGAAAAAAAAAGATAAGCACTTTTGGGGAATCAAACTGCCAACCAAGTTATAGTATAATAACTTGAAAAATGTGATTGTATAGTGTGTCAAAAAAAGTCATAAAAGTCATGTTAAAAAAGGTCATAGTATAGTATGAAGAAAAAAAGTCATAAAAAAGTCATGGTATATAGTATGTCAAAAATAGTCATTGTATAGTGTGTCGAAAAAGTTATAAAAAGTCATAGTATAGCATGTTGAAAAAAGTCATAGTATAGTATGTCAAACTGTCTTATTGAAGTTATAGTATAGTATGTTGAAAAGAGTTATAGTATAGTGTGACTTTCCTCTGGACATCAGACTTAAAAAAAGATAAGTACTTGATGGGAATCAAACTCCCAACATAAGACACCCCAACCAGTCATCTTAAGGCGCTGACACACTAACCCGATAATCGGCCGTTGGACAGTCTGGCGAGGTTTGGTGACTTAAATCTGTTTGGTGTGTCCCGTGCCGCCGTCCGTCTGAGGGCCTGTCGGCCTTCATTTTGGCCGACCTAACATGTTCAGTCGGAGACAGGGCAGTCGGGACTCACCCGGAAATAGCGAGCGGAAAGAGCCTGACTTAAGTCTGACGAAATCTGACAAAAATCTTTTAAATTGACCTTTGTTGAGCTGAAATGAAAACAGATTCAGGAACTGCATGGCCTATTTCTCGCTTAAAATGTTTTCAGAAACATGTTTCAGTTAACTATTTTAGTACAACATGAGATCGTATTCTGAACAAGCTGCCATGACAGTCTGGCTTTGAATTTCCGGAGAAAACAAACCCATGTGATGTGTTTGTCCAATCAGCTGGCAACAATACAGATTAGCGCCGCCTGCTGTTATGGAGACGTATTATGTCTCGTCTCTTCAGTGTGTTCTGAGGCACTTTTTAGACCAACTCGGGGACACTGATCAGTCCGACTGCCTTTTCTGCCGACGGTTGGCCGTCTGGTTGGTATGTAACTGCCTTAAGAGACTGAACTATAGAATAAGTCACTTTTCAGCATGTCGAAAAAAAGTCATATAAAGTCACAGTCATCGTATATTATGTCAAAAAAAATGTTATAGCATGGTATGTTGAAAAAAGTCATAGTAGTATGTCGAAATAGTCATAAAAAAAGTCATAGTACATTGTGTCGAGAAAGTTATAGTAAAGTATGTCGAAAAAAGTCTTAAAAAAGTCATGGTATAGTATGTCGAAAAAATTATAAAAAAGTTATACCATAGTGTGTTGAAAAAAGTCATAGCATAGTATGTTGAGAACATTGATAAAAAGTCGTAGTATAGTATGTTGAAAAAGTCATAGTATGTTGAAAAAAGTGATAAAAATAGTCATAGTATAGTATGTTGAAAATAGTCATAATATAGTATGTTGAACAAAGTGATGAAAATGTCATAGTATAGTATTGAAAAACATCATAAAAAGTCATATATTTGAACAAAGTGATAACATCATAGTAAAGTATGTTGTAAACAGTGACAAAAAGACATAGTATAGTATGTCAAAAATCATCACAGTATAGTATGTCAAAAAAAATGATACAAAAGTCATAGTGTAGCATGTCGACAAACGTCATAAAAAGTTATAGTATAGCATGTCAAAGAAAGTCTGAAAGAACATGAAAACTTCACACAAAGTCTAGGTAATGCAATGCACACGCATTATAAACGCAGAAAAAGCCTGAAAGAAGCGCTAAACTTAAACAGTGACAACCAAAAGCTTTGAATAATGTTACAATAGCTGAAGGCTTTGTGAATAGTTTAAAGTTTGAATGATGTCTGTAGTTGAAAGTATGTGGGAGCAGTAGCATTTTGAAGTGGAAGAAGCCTGAAGAGGATTTGAAGATTTCTCCAATGACTTTCAATGTAAAAAGAAATAAAGCTTAATATTTAAAAAAGTAAGATGGTGGTGATGGTAGAAAAAAGTCGAATACAAGCACGAATGTCTTTAAAGAGCTCAACATTTAGATATTTGAATGTTTTCTGTAGCTGAAAGTAGGCGACCGAAAGTCATCTGGAAGAATCGGTAACAATAATATATATATATATATATATATATATATATATATATATATATATATATATATAATGCTGCTGAATCAGCATTCACACAATGATTAAATTTGCTCTAAAGCTAATTTTTTCTTCTCAATATTTATTGGTAAAACGACTCCAAAACACTGGCTGGTCACTGAACACCTCCTGCTTCATGTGAGTATTCATGTCAACCAATAACAGTGAACACAACAGCCATGCACAGTTGATCACCCACAGCATCACAAATGCACATGTTAAATATAAACCAGCATGTTAGGCTACTTGTAAAACACATCTGTGTGCGTGTTTGTCACGGTGATCTCAGTTTATCTCAGTTCCTCTCAGTCACTTGTTTTTTGAATACTGGGCCTGTAGTTTACTGGTTGGTCTCCTCAAATGTCTGACCGAAGATTTCGGCCTTGGATGTGACCAAAGCAGGAAGTGTTGCGCTGTGCTCTCTATAAACTAAAATGTGAAAGACGTGTGTGGAGGTGTGGGGTGAAAACTTGATGATTTCACATGTTGCCTCAAGCTTTTTTAGTCTGATCTCTTACAGAAGGGAGAACACAGAGCTGCAGCTCAGAGTGACTTTCCACAAAAAAATGTCTACTGTCAACTTCTGAATGGTTGTCTTTCAAACATTGCACAAATGGAAAGAGAAGAACTGTCTGAACAATACAGAGAAGCAGATATTTGCACTTGTATTTATTGGTTGTTGTCTGTTTGAGCGCGTGCCTTTTTTTTTTTTTTTTTTTTTTTTTACCAGCACTCATTAATATTCATACATAGAAGTTTGTGTTAGCCCTATAAAACCATGTGAAGATATTGTAATATACTATACCTCTGAAATAAAAAAAGAACATTTTGTGTTGTATACAATGATTTTAGTATAAGTATGTGTACTTAAACTTATACTGTCTTCTAAACATATACACAAAATATAGAAATAAAGTAAAGTATGTTTTAATGCCATCCTGCTCAGCATAAAAAGGTAATGTACGATTACTTCATTGACAACCACAAAATTATCAAATGCAACAAGCTAATCTTTAACAGTACCTTAGCTGACTAAGAGCATTTAATATCAGCATTGTGTTTTTTATGCTAGGCTTTAGTTATGAAAGCCTAAAGACAAAGTTATATCTGATAACATTTCACTCTTTGTGTGGCTTTCTTTGACTTGTATGCAGAAGATACTGTAACACTCTTGTTCTGAGCTAAAATGATTAAAACATTTATTTTTTTTAAACTAGTAGCCTACTTGTACTTTTGCGTGAGAAAGGGAAGTGACACATCTTACTTCTGGGGAAACTTCTCTCTTCCCATTGGCTCACAGAACTGGGGTTCCTAGACGTGAGGTTCGGTCCCCAGTTGGAACTTTCTTGGAAAGATGCCTTCAGGACACGCTGATAGTAGGAAGTTGAAACAGCTGAAGAGCTTCTTTCTGAAATTTGATCTCCACCTCTGTAAAAGTGTCAGGAATTTTTCCAGAGCGTAAAAGTAAAGCATATTTAGTGTAGTTATGAGTCAGAATAAGTTTATGATTTTTTTTCTTTTCTTCTAACATTGTTTAGATAGCAAAATCCTTCCCAAAACAAATGTCACAATGAAACATTTTAGTTATTTTATTCTAGGTTTTTTTTTTGAGTGTTTTTTTGTTTTTGTATATGTGTGGGTGGTTTGGAGCATGTGTCTGTCTTAACTCCTAAACCAAATATTTTGAGGAAATGTAAACCTCTGTTGATGTAGTCTGTAGTAGAGGTCATTTAGCAACTACAAGAAAGCAATAATAAAACATGTCACCATTTGTAGTAGTTCAATTCATCACGGTTTTAAAAGTAGTTTCTCAACTTTATTTCTTTTTTCTTTTTTTAGAACCCGTCACTTTGATTTTCTAACCAATGGCCCAAGAAAACATTACTTTGGACTTCTTTTGAATGCAACTTCAGGAATGACATTGATTATGTTAGCTTCATAATTATCTCCACATGCTACTTTACCGCTGTACTTCACATTCAGACACTCCGTATATCCTGGGCCAGGGATTATAATAACTGTAAGTAAATTAGCTGTGAATAAAAGCCTTTTAAATTAGGCATTAGTCGAAGACTACCTGCAGTTTAATGCTAAACATTTTCACAGTGATCCAACAGTGAAGTCGGTGGCAACACAACAAAAATTACAAAGAGCGACACTGCCAGACAGGAAATTACTTATGTGCTATTCCTGCAGCAAAACTGATATAACATTTAGCTTTCGGTTTTGCTTTTTAAATTTGAAGCAGTAAATTGCAAAAAAAATCAAATCAGCAGTCTGTGCCTCATTTCGAGGTTTTGTCTCTTTTCCGTCCTTTTTTGTGATAAATTGAAAACCTAAAATAGGTACAGATGTGTTTGTATATAGGTGGGTTTTCCGTGAAAGTAATGGGTATGCAGTTTTAGAGATATATGAAAAACATCTGTGAGAACAATCTGTAATTATCACTCTAAAAAAACACTGAATAAAACATTTATATTCTATACTATACAAGTTTCAGCCAGGACAAGATGCATCTCTTCTTTATTGATCAAAGATCTTACTGTCCAAGCTGTTTTTGACAATACTGTCTCTCTGAATTGGAATATCAAAAGGTGCTTTGAAGTGGGACATACAGTAAAAATGACCATATTTGATGTTGAAATGTGTTTTTGAAGTCATGTTGGATATGCCTGACAGGAATTTATTCTCACATTCACTTTTTTTCCCCCCTCCCAGTCCTGCATCTTTAAAATTGCAATCATTACGTTTTGTCTGAAATGGCCAAAAATGGTGGGACCAATTGCTTAAATAAGGGAAAATTCCTCTCCTGAGCTTTTGACTAATGGCACTAGTATGTTATGTTTGTGTCTCAGGGGAATGCATTGCGATTATTTGAACAGAGACAACCCAACAAAAACACGGACCTCTGTTGAGTGTTTACTGTATAATGGGTGTGACAGGCTACCTTAGCTCAATCCTGAGGTCACTGCTGGTGTTTCATACGAGGTATGACAGTTTTACAACTACAGGGGCTCAGACTCGGATCGTTTCTGACATCTAAGACTGCTGCTACTCTCCGTCTGTCTCACAATCTCTCTACTTCTCTTTCTCACACTTTCTCCACTCCTGCCTCTCTATCTGAAACACTCGCCTTTTCTTTCTTTCATTTCCTCGCACGCACATGCGCACGCACGCACGCACACACTCACACACACGCACACACACAGGCAATAAATGATATCAAGTCTTTCTCTGCCGGACTCAAAGAGGACTCTTGAGCATATTCTAAGCCTGAAGTCTTAATCTCTCATAATAGGCTTCTTTGTGGAAGTTGAGGAGGAAGCCCATATTTCTTTTTAAACAGCCCTCTGTTGATGTTGGAGGAGGTTAGTTGTTGTGATATCCTAACAAGCATTCCAGTAAAACAAACTACAAATGCCATAAGGCTAAAATTAAAATAGTTGCTGCACAGTTAAATTGCAGTAATTGCATGGGGAGATTATGCAACAAAAACACAAAGCTAATTCTAACAGCGCAGCAGGATTTTCAGGGCAACATAATGTGGTTACTTTGTGCAGCATTTCCTCAACACACATGCTCACACATTTACATTCATACTATAACACAGTCTATAAGTGCTACCCATTATGCGCCACAGCTGTAAAAATACGAGGGAGCCTGATTTTGGCTTGTTTTGAAGGCAGGAATTCTCTTTTTTTGCTTGAACTTTAAATACACACTGAGAAACCGAGTCAGCCAAGGCGGTGCAGTGTTGTTTGGTGGGACGGTGGCAGCAGAGCAGAAGCGATTCAGATGTTCTTTATCTTCCTGCTGCAGAGTGAAAAGTAGAGGAATGTGAGCTGTACATTTCCAGAGGCCCTGAGGAAATATAATACTCCCGCATTGTGGCTAAGCTAATGTAATTATGCACAGATCCTGCACCAGCTAAAGAAAAGATTGCCATCTAAGAACATAAACATTGTCTGCAAGAACGCCTTTTCATTTTAATAATAATATTATAATTATGTTGTTTTTTTTAAGCAAGACCTAGGTGGAGCAGGTCAAGAAGCTGATTCTGTAAACATAATATTAATTTCAGTTTTGAGCAAAGTTTAGGATAATTCATGTGGAAAAAAATATGTATAGCTCAGGTGTGCACACACACACACACACACACACACACACACACACACACACACACACACACACACACACACACACACACACACACACAGTACAAGTATATATATGCTCCATGCAGTCTGCACACACATACACACACACACACACAACACACACACACACAAACACACACCACGTTTTGGCCGAGGCTCTGTGATCTGATTTGAATGCTGCATCTTGTTTGATGTCTTTTTGATGATGGACATGAAATAATGTCCAAATCACCAGAGGCTGGAACATCAAACAGATTCAAATGAAAACACGGTAATGTCTTCTCGGACTGCGCTTTATTGCGCCTTCATTTGCCACTGCCCCATGGAAGCTGGGCTTTGACGGAGCACAGATAAAAGATGAGCTGATAAATGAGGCACTTTCATCTCCAACAAACTTTGACAACTTTTTCATTCGCAGTGCAAACACTGCATGGCTAATATGCTGCATCATAATATAATCACATAATCACAGATGGTAATTCAGCAACCCAATGAAAAGTCAAAGGTGGAGGAGGGAGTATCTTTTGAAGAGGATGAATGGCCGGAAATCATCCCAGCAGGATAAGGAGAGCATGAGATATGCGGATCTTTGTATCACGAACCCCTCCAGTCTTATTGGGGGAAAGGAGGTGATCATCTATATATTTTTTCAGAATCCAATGTTCTTCAAGATAATAATGTTGAGAGAGCTAATACAGAGCACAGGTGACTTATCGATAATGAACCAATATATATGAATCATGCAAAACCGATCCTTATGCTTGACAAAAGGACCTCAGCACATTCATTCATCACGATGTTGTCTGTTATGAAAAAGCAGACGGAGAAACTTCCCCTCTTCGCAGTGACATCACACACGCCCCCGAAGGGATAGTCTCATGTGAAGCCACTTATGAGCCGCCATGTCGATTCTCCAGTGTTTATAATAAAAAAGCTTTCGCAGACAATGCCTGGCCCATTCCCAGTGAATCGTGAGCGGGTCATCGACTTTGCATTATAGTTGATCTGAACAGAAGCCAAGTTTCCGTATAATTTACAGTCCGGTTTGGTGTCTCTCCGGACTTTTTGGATAGCTCTGTGTAAACCGAGAGCCTGATGTTCAAACAACAAGGCAGACAGCCATAGTGGACTCAGGGTTTTGCCTTGGCCTCTGCGTCAAGTCTCTTGACAGCAAACTGGCAACCAGCTCCAACTAATAAAGTGCACCACCCAGATCCTACAGCGCCTGCACGTACTGTACTGTCTGCTGAATGTGTGTGTGTGGTCAGTTGGAGCGGGACACTCCTGGAAAGCCATGGATGAAAGACATATCAAGCGCTAAATCTGCTAAATCTCTGATGTCATTCTCATCCACTCTGCCTCCTCTTTGGATGATGTGCTTACAGTTCAGCACATGGCATGATTTAGACACCGATCAGAAACGATTAGGGTACATCTTGTTAAACTTGCATAATTACTGGCATAGTGTGTTCGTACAATGGCAGTTAAAGGATGAGGCCGTGATATTGTATATTTTAGTTACTGTCCATAAATCAGTCACGACTTTTGAAACATAAATGTGACATAGGTTTAATTAATTTAGTATTGTCATAAAACAAATTAACAACAGATGAATCATTACATTCAATTAGTGACAAGTTTCATTTGTACTGCAATCTATCACATGCTGTCAAATTTGGTTTACAGGTGTAACACCTCATTTTTTAAACCACATTAACACCACAGGGTGCAAAACTGAGTTCCTTATGTACAGTACAGGCCAAAAGTTTGGACACACCTTCTCATTCAATGCATTTCCTTTATTTTCATGACTATTTACATTGTAGATTCTCACTGAAGGCATCAAAACTATGAATGAACACATATGGAATTATGTACTTAACAAAAAAGTGTGAAATAACTGAAAACATGTCTTATATTTTAGATTCCTCAAAGTAGCCACCCTTTGCAAACCCTTGGTGTTCTCTCAATGAGCTTCATGAGGTAGTCACCTGAAATGGTTTTCACTTCACAGGTGTGCTTTGTCAGGGTTAATTAGTGGAATTTTTCCCTTATTAATAAAAAGAGCAAAGGGTGGCTACTTTGAAGAATCTAAAATATAAGACATGTTTTCAGTTAATTCACACTTTTTTGTTAAGTACATGATTCCATGTGTTCATTCATAGTTTTGATGCCTTCAGTGAGAATCTCATGTCATGAAATAGTCATGAAAATAAAAGGAAACGCATTGAATGAGGTGTGTCCAAACGTTTGGCCTGTACTCTAAATTAATTTATTGTATTGTGTACATGTATTTGTTTTTTTCTGTTCATTTTCTGTTTCCCTATTTAACATCATTCATCAGCTGTAGAGAATATTTGACGTTATTATTGTGTTAAAATCTCAATGAGAATTGACACAAAGAAACTTCGTACTGACAGTTCCTTTGACATTTTTTTCTTCGACAAACATTGTAATTTCCCCTTGCAGGATTAATAAAGTATACATTATTATTTTACCGCCTTGGCTTAAGCAATGATTAAGGGGCATTTTGTTTTTGTGGTAGTGATGGTAGTTATTAGAAATTAAGTGTTGTGCTGTTCAGTATTAAATGGTGTGATATTTTCCTTCATTACAATAAACATGGGCACTGCAGTTTATTTAGATTGTATCCTGCTGCTGTAACTCCTCACTAGCGCAGCTAAAAATATTCCCCAACAGAAACACAATTTATTCCTGTTTGAGTAAAGTTTGCGAAAAAACAAACTGTTGAGTAAAGAAATGATTTAGCTTTTTTTTTCTTTTTAAATGAAAGTATGTATTGGTGGCCAGTTTTTAAAGATCAACGTATCCATTAGGAACGGGTGAGTTTGGGGAAAGTCGGGATAGACAAACACATTGTTAGTTTTGGTCTTTTTATGAGATTTTCTTGACTGTAACAAAAACATTAATTATCGCCATTTCCCCACATGTTTAGATCATAGCAGATCTTTATGCAAAATGTGAATAAGCAGCCAGACGTCTGTGAACAAGAAAAAATTTCACATTTATTTGATATCAAACAGGAGTTGAATTAAATATCAGCTGATGATGGGCTCTTACAAAAGAAATAAAATGAACCTAATCAGTGCTGCAACAACGTTTCACACTTTCCAACCATGTTTTTTTTCTGTATAGTTCAGTTAATAAATTAATTAGTGTCAAAGGATGAAATATGTCCGCAAAAACTGCAATATCGCAGTGACGCGCACATAAGTCTTTAAACCTGACAATTTCTTTCAAGTAAAATAAATTACACAAGTTTCGAATTCACTCCAAATCTGTGCATGGCCTGGTGTTAAGGAATATACTACTGGCAAAAACTCATCATTCATGAAAGCAAAAGCACTTCACAAGCAGAGACGTGAGCATGATTTCATATGGACTGATATCTCTCAAAACTTTTTTTTCATATTCAAACATACTACAACGAGTCAAGTGTGAGAGGAAAAAGCACATTTCCACCATTTTGATTAACCTTGTCTGAAGAATCTTATTAACATTGAAAGGGCTTAACTACTGAATGGTTGCCGTTTCTTTTCTTCTTTTTTTCTTACTTTTTGTTGACTTTTTACACTAGTGGTACAGCAAAATATATTTTCTTTAGCTGTTACTTTAACAACAGTTAAATGTGCAATAGAGAAAATATAAGGCCTGAGTCTGAATTAGTGGTTTCTTTACTTTACAGTCCTGACTGTGTAGTGGAGCCACACTAGTTCTTGTTCTGTACTTCATGACTAAAAAGACCCTGGTTCTGCAAAGGCCCCCAAGAATATGTCAGGAGTTTCGTAGTTCTTTGCTTGGAGTATTTTTCATCCCTTATTCTTCAACAGCACAGTACAATAGAAATGCCAGACTTGTCTCTGACACAGCGGCCTGTGTGTTATTCTCTGCACCTCTTTAGTCCAACTGAAGAGCTTTCACAGTCCACATTTGTCTGGCCTCGGATGGATGTGTTTTGTGTGTTAATGGGATTTGTGCGCAAAAGTCATTTCTTCATTCCTTTTCCCACCCAACAACATTTCACTTCCTGTCCTAACAGGAAGGGCATGTGGAGTGTGCAGCCAGACTTGCCGGCTCTCTTGACATCAACTGAAAGTACCCATCTGTTAAAACCTGTGCAAACAAAGAGTGCCGGTTCAGAGGCTGGTAATAAGCTGCATTTGTCCATCGCTGGGTGCCTCTCCTTCCTGTGCACAGTCTTCATTGTCGGGTGGGAGGATGCATCCGTCGCTGGTGCCTCGGTTTATGTGGTAGTAGGACAGGGGCGGTGGCGCATCGCCGAGCTCAGGCATGCTTTTATGATACGCGTCCTCGCTCTCGCTTCGAGTTGAGGGGGAGAGCTCCTCCTCCTCCTCGGGGGGGTATGGCGAAGCTGGGGGCGAGGGTGAGTCTCTCAAGTTTGGCATGCTGGTGTAAAGGGAGTCTCTATTATTGTTGGGTGAATGGGAGCCCATGTCCTCCACTGCAGTAACAGTCTCGGAGCCATGGCCGCCCTGCTGCTCCAGGCGCCTGGGGGCCTCCTGGGCGCTGTAGAGGAGGGAGTGAGTCCTCTGGGGCAGGAGGGGGGCCTCCAGCGCCTCCTTGTGGTGGGGGTGCAGGAGCAGCTCCAGGGTGGCGTGGCCTCCTCTTCCACTTCCTCTCTGGGGGGATGAGGCCTCGGCGTGATCCGCCACGATGGCGTCATCCTCGCTGCCACTCCCACCCCCACCGCGGTCCACTGTCACTCTGGTCTGCAGAGGCAAGGCTCTGTCGTGCTCCCTCGGGGCGTCGCGACCTTTATGGCCGACGCGGGGCCTTAGGTTGTTGTGGACAATCTCAGATATGATCATTTTCTCAAAGGCGACATCATCCAGGTTGAGGCCCCCTAGGTCACCCGGGGCTCTAACGCCCACAGTCTCATAGTCGTCGTCTCGCAGGGAGTAGCTGTTGTTGAAATTGCCATTGAGTGGGAGGGTGTCCATGGCACTGATGTCCCTGCTGTTGCTCAGAGAGTGCTGTCCTGCAAGGAAAGGCAAAAAGAGCGCGTGAGATTTAGATTTTTTTTTTTTGCCTTTTGTGTAGAACAAAACAGCTTCCACTACACCATCCACATACAACTTGATACTGCTCAGGACACTTCACTCTTGTGCTCTTTGATCTCTGGGTTAATTTGAATTTAATGCAAATACAAAAAGTTTTAAAATTCAAAGGAAACCCCAATCAGCTCCCCACCATGTCCATCCTCATTATGGCTGAATATCATCAAAGCCAATCTTAGAGATTATCCTGAACAATATTGGAGAAATGAGAACAAAAGATGACTTGAAACTTAAAAATATAGTACAGCAACACGCTATAAAGTAGCTGATGACCAGGTAACAACACAGCAGCATACAAAAAGCAACAAGATAGAATGAGAGTAAAAGAAATAAATTAATACAAGCTGATGAGAAAGTGTTGCGACATTAACAATGGATAAAACATTCCACCTGTTAAAAGGCAAGACAAAAGAGTAATGTCGAACACAGATGGCCAGCCACCGCTCTGCACTCGGGCCCCACAAGCACAGCAACAACCCCCACACACCACGACAGACAGGCACGGTGCAATGACTCACTTTGCCAACACTCACATCAAGTGTGTCTGCTCAGGCTATCTGGCCTAAGAACAGCTGATGTGCAAAAAAAGTAAAACAGATGCTTTTTTTCAATTGCAGCAGAAACAATAAAATCCCTGAAATAAGACCAAAGTGGAAAGCTTGTAACATCCAGCCTGGATTCAGTCAATCCAACTATTTGTGTCCTTGCTATTAACTATAATTTAGCCCATGTGATGCATTGTTCAAATTACTGTAGGTGGATGGAGAATGACAGCAAAATTCTGTGTTTAACAGTTGGAGAGAGCTAAAGGACAAAATCAAGGACAACTGAATCCTGGACTCAGCAGGTGAAAGGGTTTAGCAGCAAGCAAGGTGTTTTTAGAAAAAAAGTCTACAGTAAAAGAAGGAACATTTCCTAATGAAAATATTTCTTTCTGAATGCCAATTAGTTTTCCCTTTTTAAAGTGTACATCAATTTTATGTCAACAAAACACACACACACACACACACACACACACACACACACACACACACACACACACACACACACACACACACACACACACACACACACACACACACACACACACACACACACACACACACACAGTAAGTCTAATTTTGTTCAGTCCGATGTCTCTTTTGATTTGATATGAGGATTTCATTTACTGGGTACACTGTGAGCCTGTAAGTAAAAGGCTGACACTTAGCAGGGTGAGGGGGATGTTGTCAGTCACAGGCAGAAAAAAAAAAAACACGAGGAAACTGTAGTATTTCCGTTTCAAATGAACTTGTCAGAAAACGCATGATAACAACGTAGGAAAAAAAGCTCCAAAAACAACATCAAAGTCATTTCTAAAAAGTGTGAAAAGAGCCCAGAGAGCAAAAGGGCAAAAAAAAGGAGGGCGGGGGGGGATTATTAGACACCTCTCTGAATAGACCATACTTCCAAATTTGCATTTGTTTATGCGCTGGCAGTTATTACAGACAGGTACTGTCTACCGGGAGAAGGGGGAAATCATGTGAACAGAATTCAACTGGACGCGGCGACAGCTGCACTCTGGGAACCGTTCCAGCAGAGATTCATCCAAGATGTTCTTCTTACCGATTTTACTGCATCACATGAACATCTGCAGAGCATTACTTAGTATTAATACACTTACAATAGAAGACACGCTCATCCGTTTCCAGGAGCTAAATGTAATGACTATAGCAGGCAACATTTTTTTAAAAGCTCATGTTAAACTTGACAGAGTCTCTCTGTGCTTATTTCATACTTGGTTGGTGATCTTCACACCAGGTTTTGACATTTGTGTGTCATGCTGTTGCCTGCTATCCTCAAACTAGTTTCCATATGTTAAATCTTTACTTTTTTCCCCCCTGGTTGTCACTGCTTCCACAGTGGCTTGCCTCAGGGGGGAGAAGAAGTGTTTCTGTAGGTAAAGGAGGTGTTTATGCTGATATTTCATATTACGCGCTAATTAAATATCACCACTTTTCTTTTATCTGTCTCTGATACTCCAATGTTAACATGTAATTAGTACAATGATTAAGCAGGTAAACATGTTTGGGCAATAAAGCACAAGCTGTCTGAGCACACACACACACACACACACACACACACACACACACACACACACACACACACACACACACACACACACACACTGACTTCTGCATCTGAGCCGCTCGCCTGCTGCTGAGCTCACAGACAGAAAAAAAAGAAGTCTTTGATTTTCTTTGCAGACATTGTTTGGTCCCAGCCCTGCTTCGTTATCTCTCTGAGTGTGAAGTGCTCCCATTGTGCTTTAAGCGAGCTTGCAGCACAAAACAAGACCGTGAAGACCGCAGTGGGTTAAAGCTATACATTACTGCATATCCTCTCCTTACACACTTTTACCATACTGCTGTTTTTGTAAATTCTCTTTTATCATCAAATGCCTGGAAATATCTGAGGGCTATGACTCTGCCCGCATTGCGTCATGAGCTTGTTTTTTTCTTCTTCTGTGATTGGGTTTCTTTTGCTCTGCTAGTGAACTAGGTCACCATAAGCACTGATGTGATTTAAATGGATCTTATTGGCAGTAAGCTAAAGACAATTTAAACATGTTGTTAAGATATCATCCATGAACTAAGGGAAATAGCATAAATTATCCGAACCGCTGTGTAAAGCTCATATTCAACAGAGAGGAATTCCCATATGACTGCTCAGTAGAAGAGATAAGATAGCATTGACGTAAGTTTATCTCCTTCTGTGTTTACAAAGGAGAAACTAGCTTAGATAAGACCTAGTGGAAATACAGAGGTGTGAATGAAGAAGAAAAAAATCGTAAATCTAGAAAATATTACTCTCAGCATAATGCATGCTGTGTCAGAGCCACAACCTTGAGATTTTTCATGTATTTAATACATCTAACACACTTAAAATTGAGAGTTAAATGAGAAGATTAAGACCACTTTCATATCTGTCTGTTTACTATGAAGCGACAGCCAGCCACCGGTTAGCTTAGCTTAGCACAAAGACAGGGGGAAACACCTGGCCACTAAGAAACACGTTAAATCTTGTTTATTTAATCCATACAAGAAAAGTGTAAAAATGATAATTCGCCATTTAACAGGGCATTACGTGCTGGACTATTTCTTGGCCAGTAAATTTCTTGAGTTTCTGTTGGTTGCCAAGCAACTGCTCAGAGCCAAGAAATAGTCCAGCACATAACCCCCTACATAAAATGGAAAATTCTTGTTTTTGTATGCATTAAACAAGAAGAAATAACGTGTTAATTATTGTGGTGCTGGCAGGCAAATTTCTTTTTTTACCTTTAGACAGAGCCGGGCTAGCTGTCTAGTCTTTATGCTAAGCTAAGCTATCTGGCTGTAGCCTTGTATTTAACAGACGTGTGGTATCGATCGTCTCACCTTACTCTCTCCGAGAAAGCAAATAAGTGTACACACACACACACACACACACACACACACACACACACACACACACACACACACACACACACACACACACACACACAAATGTAAGAATAAAAGTGGAGAGTGGATGTGCACCTGGGGAGTGAAAGGCCGGTGGAGAGGGGGTGTTGCACACCACTGTTTCTGCCAGCAGGTTGTTATAAGGGTTAGTGTCGTGGGTTCGAAGGAGAGGGTTAGTTAGGAGGTAGTTACCAGTCATCCCTGAAATAACAGGAAGAGAGAGAGAGGAAACAAAACAGTTGAGGAAAAAGAGCTTGAGGTACTGTACTTCATGGTCTGTGGTGGTGCGCTGGGTAGCTGTCGACATAAACAAACACTGACAATTGCTGTCCAAAATCTGACACCGCGAAAGATTTATGAGCCACGATCCGTCTGCCTTCTATTATGGACACAAAGCTGCCATAGAAACGTTGGTCCAAACAGTCAGCTGATGTAACTGACAAACAATATCACCACGACAAGTCTTGACCAAAGCATTGCAACACAATCAACTCCAGTGTTTACGTGAAACAAATCCATCTAAACAAACTCATCCAGTCGAGACACTAGACAAACCATGTCTAAGTGGCCTGCCATGAATAATACAGTATCCCTATCATCCTGAGCATGCTTGTGTTAATCTCAAGAATGTAATAACTATCCTCATTTGGTTGGAGCCCTGAGAAACTTTGCGCTGGCTTGTTTTTTTGTTGTTTTTTTTAGAAAAAAATGAAATTAACTCATAACTACAGCCAAATCTGCGCTGGCACAGTCTACAGCCTGAGATGCTGGGATCACTCCCAAAACCTGCTCTGACCTCAGCCTGACTTTGCTCATCTCCTCTATTTCCATCCTGACAATCACTCTGGGGTGAAAACGGGTTAGGGAGGCTGGCGCACAGAGTTGCTGGGATTTCATCTCAAGTCCTCATAAGCAACATTTTGTTCCACACTAAATATCACACCTCTTCTATCTCTGTTCCTCGCCTTATATGTGATCCCACCGAGCAGGAAAGTGCAGGAGAAATGCTGTGAACTTTAGTACATTTAGTACATATTTTTTTTTATTGCTTAACACTAAGAGAAATGCAACATAAAATCGGGTCTTATCTTTCCCAGCTGCCACAGAGCCATGTAAGCTGCATCCATTGAAGTGTTTATTGTGAATTCATCACAAATAGAACGGCGTATGTGTCTCTTCTGGTGGCGGCGGAACAAACGGTTGCTTACCCTGGTTGAGGGTGGAGGTGCTGTTTATGTCTCCTGAGATGAAGGAGGACTCCGACTGCTTCCTCACAGTGTCGTTCCACATCCGCCTGATGCGGCTCTGGGTAGAGAGAAAAGCAACCATTGATCAGGACTCAACATGGTGCCCTATGTTATTCAAGACGTCTGGCCCTGAGGATTGAGTAGCTACGTGGGTTTTGTGACCCTACACTTGTATTCAAGAAGATTCAAGATTCAACTAACCCCCTGCTTGATGACATCAACCTGTCTTGCTAAGGTGAAACAAAGACCAGCACGTGCTATTGGTCCAACTGATACCAAAAATGGATACTCCAAGAATCTTACAGCTTGTAATTTGAGAGATCGGCCCAGAGCAGTTTTTTTTTTTTTTAGGATAGTTTGAGCAGAAACTGGCAACAAATTCCTAAAACTGTTCTTAAAATAGATCTGACAAAGGCACAATAGAAGAGATTAGAGACCTATGTAGGGCTGTGACGATAACCGCATCACCACAACACAGCGCTCATGTGATGCTTCTGTATTTCTTTTCTTTTTTTGGATTCCATATTTTTTTTGCTAGTGAAAGCTACAGGCATGCATTTAATATTGACTGTCTTCCATCCTATGTTCGAGGGCTGTCAGCAGCAGCTCCTGGAGCTGAGTGAACAGCGGCTGGCTAACCTGCCTTCGCCAGGTTGACTGACAGAAGAAATATACTCGACCAAATTAGTTTTCATGTTGGCTGCATGGGAAGAAATCAATAGCGTTTGTATTAATTCATTGATTTTATTTCCCAGCCCACCATAGCGATTGAGAGGAATCTGCCTGTAGTGAATAAGACTCACAGACAGACTGGGAGTCTTCACCAATCAATGTAGATCTGGTTAAAGAGTTCAAATCACATATACAGCGGGATTATTGTGTAATTTAAACAGTTGTCTATGCAGATTACGCCATACTAAACGCGACTAAAATATAGGTAAAAGGTACAAAAACATGCTGTGGGGTGGGGGTGTTGGAAGGGTGAGACAGGCGAGTGACGGATATAAAAAACGCTTCTAAAATACGCTCTCATTTTTATCTATGCAGCTGTCTTCGTGCAGGCTCGCGTCTCACGAGCGTAGCCGCAACCTGAAGCGTTTATTTGCGCTTCAAATCAAAGAAATTCGACAATACGTGCGTAAACGTGATGTTGATTCCCGATAAAAAGGCACTTAATAAGTATATTTATTTTCATTTTGTAACCTAGGCGGAGCAAAGTAGGTTGTTTTGAGCATTTACTAAAGGATAAGGCTGACAGCCTATACTTTTCTTATTGTCAACAAATCCTGTGCAAAGACCAAAACCAACATGTGTTGGTTTCTTATTTCTCAATACTCTCCAGCTTCCCCCGGCTCTCTGTGGCTCTCAGCCACAAGGCCATTTGTTTCTAAGGACAAATCTTTAAAGATGGGTCATGAATATATATATACTCATACTCAATGTTAAGTCATTTCCTAAAACATCTGGGCACCGTAGTTTTTAACAAACATTACTAAAGTAGGAGTAAATGGTGCATTTATTGGGGACCATTTTCAGCTGCAAAGTAATACACATCCAATTTTGTATAAATGGGATCGACTCAAAATAAACTACAGTGTGGATGATAATGAAAAAACCCAGCTTTTGAACTCTAATGGAGCTCTATGGCACAGAAGAAGCTATAGTATATCAGTTTTTTTTCTTTTTTTAAACAAGGGAAATTACAATTTCTTTTCACTCTGTTGTTAGAACACACATTACACACAGGCTTGAAATACACACACACACACACACACACACACACACACACACACACACACACACACACACACACACACACACACACACACACACACACACACACACACACACACACACACACACACACACCACACATGCCCACACACACACACACACACACACAGGAACTATACATGCCCAAATGGAGAGATTTCAGAGTGAGGGGGCTGCTGGAATTAATAATAATAATTACATCCAAATCCTTTCACACATCATTTTTCAAAATCCTAAACCCCAATATGTCGGATTCCTGGCGGGGTACGCGTACCTGTGTTGCAGATGAGTAGCGGGCCGTGGATCGAGACGTGGCTGTCTTGGCTGCACTGTGGGGGCCCTCAGGCGGCAGCGTGCCGCAGCACTGGGACTGACGGAAACATTTGCTGTACTCTTTGCGGACCTGCAGATGAACAAAAGATCAGGACCCACTGATCACACAGGCATCCCCCCCCAACAAATCTTTATCAAATGCCATCCAGCTGACAACTGTTTAAATGGCAAAAGGAATAACTATGATAACATGTTGAAATGTTGCAGAGAGGAAGCACTGTGATGTTACTTTTGCTAAGTAAAAATGTATAAAATATCATGAAATGCCTCATGTAAAATTTCAAAATGTTACAGTATAAATATTTACAGATCCACATCTGCAGTACAAGGATTAGATAGATTTGGAAAGAAATAGGAAATTCTTGGCAGTGTCATTTTAGTATTTTATGATAGTAAGGCTGCAATTTATGATAGTTTTCATTATCAATTAATCTACAGATTATTTTGTCTTTCACTATTCGCACTTCGCACTTTCATACACTATATCGATTAATTATTTTGTCTGTAAAAAAGAAAAAAAGAAAAAATATAAGGTGATGTGACATCTTCAAATGTCTTGTTTTGTTAAACCAAAACGTCTAAAACCTCAAAACCTCAATTTACTAAAAGGCAAAGAAATGCAGAAAGTGTGTGGCTTTAATGATTAATTTAAATATGAAAATAGCTGCAGAATAATTTTCTGTCTATTGACCAATTGATTTATCGGCCCCATTATACTGTAGATTTATCTTTTTTTTTCATTAATTTATTAATTTTTTAATCAATTAAATTTGAGAAAATTGTAAATTTCTCAGGTGTGTGACATTTAAGAAGCTGGAAGAAGCTATTTGTTTTTGAATTTTGCTTAATGAACAACTTGTTGATTAATTCTTCATTTAAAATCTGTTGTTCAATTAAACAACTAATAATGTGTGGCGCAGAACAACATCTTACCTTTTTCTGGAGGAGGCAGTGGAAGATGAAGATGAACATCCCTTGCAGAGTGTTGAAGATGGTGAAGAGGTAAGCCATAACAATGGACGATTCATTGAGGAAGAACAAGCCAAAGGACCATGTGAGCCCCATCAGACAAAGTAGAGCAAACGCTCCCAACACCCACGACCTGCGAAAGAGAAAGAAGAGTGATATTAACTAGTGAAACTAACAAAGTTGCATTTTGGTTTTAGGATGAATGTGCATTCTGTATTTGACACAGAGTCAAAAAATGTTTCCCTGGTCTTCACTGGAGTGGTTGGCTAAAGAGACTGCAAACACAGCAGGTTTTTCATTGGAGGCTTCCAGGAAAGCCTAGAGGAAATAAGATAACTTCACAGTCAGTTTCAATGACGATGGCCATTCGTTATTGATTCACAAGAGAGAAGGGAGCCACGGTGAGGAGGGAAGAAATGGGGCAACAGTTTGTGATGAGCGTGATGGCTGATTAGACTTGCTTTTTAAACAAGTATAGATTGTTTTCTTATTAATCACACAAAGAGCAACCAATTATTTCACCTTTTTTTTCACGAGTTTCCATTTGACACAGAAACTAAATACATAGTGGATCTGAGGTAGACTCTCATTCATGACAGTTAATAAGTTTCCACAAATGTGGGCTTTCTGTGTGCTAAAAAACAACAACCAGAAAGCCAATTCAATGCCTTGTTTTGCACCAGAATCAGAATGTCGGCCTAAAAATCCCACATAATATATGTTGGCCTGCCCTCAAACACATTGTTGAATAAGAATCCAGGCACAGAAATGGACAGAGGACCTGTCTTTTTAGCGAGCAAATGCAGCCCACTTGAAGCGGAAAGATGAGGGAGGGGGCTTTTTTCGATTTTTACCATCTTAAAATCTACGAGGCATGTGGTTGAAGCTGTCTTCCAAGGAAGCCTGTAAACTATTCCAGCATAGAAGCAAAAAGATACCAAAATGTCAGAAATGCACTTGTGAAGAAATAAAAAAGGCAATATAACCCTGCGTAGTGCAAATAGTGAAATCATAAAATGAACTAAAAAAGGCACCCTCTATATGGAGAGAAATCAAATCTAAAAGGGATAAATATTGGTTCTGTCGGGGTTAGGAAAAGAGGAAATCAAATAAACGTGTTGGTCAAATGAGGATTTTACAATTCCAGGAGGGAAGCAAAAGCCGTAAGGGTGCGTATTACCCCCACCCCCTACTAAACACACCCACACAGTCTCAGAGCAAGCAAACCACAGTGCGGCCACCGAATCTCCCAGAGTGACACCCCTCACCTGATACCCCCCAGCCTGGACGAGTCAGGTTTCATGGAGGTGGAGTGCTTCACCATCTTGAACATCGTCACCACCAGGAAGATGACATTGACCTGTCAAAACAGACGCATATCAGGGTTAACAGCCTGCACTTAGAAAGGCATCCAATTCCTGTTGCTGACAGCGGGTGGAGGAAGTACTCAGATTCTTTACTTAAGTAAAAGTACTAATACCACACTGAATAAATACTCCATTACAAGTAAAAGTCCAGCAAAAGCATAATCAGGAAAATGCAAAGTATTAAGAGAAATAAAATAAAACTCTTATATATTATATCATTACATTATTATCACTCATCCATTAATGGGTAAGCAACATTTTATTGGTGTAGTTTGGTTGAGGTAGAGCTCATTTTTAATCATTTTATTTAAAGGCGACATTCTCATTTCACTCACTTGTTGCTACCACCTGTGGTTATGTTTTATTGACTAAAAATATTGATTAATCTACAGGCTCTATAGTGAGCTTCAATACCAGCATACCTTTACCGTGAGGAATATAAAAATGTATTGCCTCGGTGCAGATCTTACAAATACACCAACTTCCAAAAAGAGAAAAAAAACGTAGAGAGGTTAACTTCTTTGGTCTACTTCATATAGCTTTGGTCTTCAACATTAGCAGCACTGAAAGTTTCTTGTCTTCCAAAGTGCAAATCCTCATAGTATACAAGATGGAGGCCAAACAGACCTGATGTACTGTGGACAAAAGCCCCAGAAAATACAGAAAGGAAAGAACGGAGGAAAGGAAAGAATAAGTAAAACTTATTAGAAACAAGTTTTACTGAAGCCAGGAAACACATTTATTCAAGCCATACAGTACACCCAGAGAGGTTTATATTCTTTCAGGATGTCTCTTTTAAGCACCAGAGGGCCTGTCGCCACCGAAGGAAAGGGAAGAGATGTGCTTCAGTCTGCCCTGATACCATATTAAACCTTTGAAATGAAAAACAAGTATACGTCCGGATTTTTATGTTATTAAAAACTTCTATCCCGTATCTGCTCTGAGCGTGCATTTTGAAAGCGTGACCAATCGACTGTACGTGAAGGAAAATATACAACAAAAGTATGAGTTGGCAAGAAAACAAAGCGTAATGGTCTCCGTGTAGTCTCAGTTGATCAAATACTTCCTTTTAAATTCTTCATTCACAAATAAGCAAAAAAGGATCCTGATTATTACCCCATATGGATGCATTTTGAAACACTGCAAGGCAACAGAAAAAAAAAAGTCTTTTAATGGAAACAAATAATAGTGTGAGTGGAAAGCAGATGGAAACCAACAACGTCAGGGGAAAGATGGAAGAAAAAGGAGTGGCTAAGAAGACAGAAAGAGGCTTTTAGATCACAGCTTAGAGTAATGCCGAGTTTTGTCTCTCAGCCACTTGGGCCGATTTACATCCGCATGAGTCGAGTGGCTGGAGATGCATTTAACATAGCCGCAAGTGATGACACAGATCCAATGAGACAGACGGACGGACAGGCAGGGAGGCACTCTGCAGAAAACTGAGGCAAACTACATATGGACTCCCGCCTCATGCCCGGTCTCCAAGGGGCCGTCCACCACAATATTAAGGTCTCTCACTTCTCTGCCAAATACAGCACAAAAAAACAGCGCTGCCGACGCAGCATTTATCCCAGTTTCTGCATGTATTTACAGTCTATGGACAGATTTACATGTGTGTTGCCATATACGCCTATATGGATATGCAGAGTGTTTGTTCAGGGCTGTGTGCATGCATTCCTGCATGCATGTATGTGTTGTGGGTGTGCATTGAGAACACCCAGTGCACCACATAAAATATTAAAAGGTGAAGATGGAGATGTCCGTGTGCAGGGGTTGGCTGGGGACGTGTCATGATCCTCAGCAGGGCTATGAGCTGTGGTAATGGTTGTCTGGCCCACCCACTCATTACTTCATGTTCACCCCCCCCCCCTCCACCACCACCATCACCCTTGTTTTTCCACTGAGCAAATGACCTTCATGCCTGAGACGATTTCTCTTCCTGATTGCGAGAGGGGAGTATTCTCTAGATGTACAGAGAGGACCAAACAGCTTTAAGCTGTGTCTGTGCACCAATTCTGATTTCAGAGGATTTCATAGCTGAGTGGACACTGATGTCCTCGTGTCAGCTATAATGGGACCACTTTCCTTTCATGCAAATTGATCTGAGAAAGCAGAGCTAAGTGGCTGCCAGTTCAGAGTGAGAGAAAATCCATAAACTGTTTTCAATAAAGATTTTCTTTGAAGAAAAAACAAAAAAAAGTTATCACACGCATGCACAACATTACAACTTACCACAATTATGAAGGTTACAGGTCCAATGAAGCTCCAGATGAAATGGTTATCAACCCTCAGCCAGCACCTACAGGGTGCAAAAGATGATATGCAGTTCATTAAATCATCTCATTGCCAAAACAAAGTTGTGTCACATCGATCAGGGCCCAGCAGAGGTGGCTGGATGATAATACGCCACAGCAACAGAATAGAGACTCCTCTGACCACAGAGAAGAAAACCCGACCATGAGGGAGCGCTGGCCCTGTGCCATGAGAAGCTGCAGTCTAAAAAGCAGCGGTTATTGGACTCATGACTTCACAGTCTACAAATGTGGGATGTCTGACTGTGTATACCTAAGACTCTGAACAGTAAACAATGTATTGTAGACAAGTTTAAGAATGAATTGCACCTCGTTCTGTGTTTATCACCAGGAAACAGAAATGAAGTGAAGACTACAGCAATAAAATAGAGTTTGAAAAAAGCATTGACTTAAATTCCATAAATTAGAGGACTGCAGTTTTACAAAGCATAAAGCTTGCTGCTTGGATGAAGACCAGCGGATAACTGTATAAACTTCGAACTGACAAGGGCGGCAATTATCTACATGCAAAGAATAAAAACCCAGCAGGTCAGTGCTGCTAGCCAGCGCATTCATTAATGCTGCAGCTTTGCTCACAGCCTCTTGAAATTTCAGTGACAGGGTTTAAATTTACCAGGGGCAAAGATGGACTACTCTTTGTGATATTACTATCATTAGTACATACATGCAGGCTGATGGGGAGAAGGGATGACTAATGCTCCTCATTTTTATCCCACAAAAGAAGAATCTCTACAAAGATGTCACACTTACGCCCGCTGTGTGCCGTAGCTTCTGTAGTCGATGGCGGCTGAGATGCCCACAACCACTGCCGGAATGAGGTACCCGGAAACGTAGTAGTACTTCCTGCGTGAGAACTCGCTCTCAAAAACTTCAACCAGCATGAGGTACAGCTGCACGCCCTCCAGACACATCCAGGCGAACGCAGCCAGGAAGCAGAAGTGGAGAACGCCGGCAATGATGGAGCACACCAGCTGACAGGAAGACACATGCAGACATTATGAAGGTAAGGGTTGTTCCTATGCATAGTTTGGGGTTGTTTCATTATTATTATTAATATTATTATTATTATTAATAATAATAATAATAATAATAATAATAATAATAATAATAATAATAATAATAATAATAATAATAATAATAATAATAATAATAATAATGTTATTATTATCATTATCATCAGGTGGGCAGAAACACTGCTCCAAATGAATGCTAACGTTGCTTCGTGTCTGCTGGATGTGTAAAAAGGCAACTGCAATCACGATTGCCATAACACCTTTAATAGGTGATAAAATGGATTTTTTAAAACATATGTATTGCATCGTTAATTTCCCGAACAACTCAGGAATGAGATTACAGTATATGTGAAAATGCATATATGGTAAAAATGTTAACGTTAAAAAAAACATCATTCTGAGTGAATGTTTCACTCAGAGTCAGCATCATAGACCTTTAAGTGTTGCAACAAGCAGATACAGAATATTTATTAGGTAAATACCTAATAAATATCTAATTTGGATTTTTTGCTAACTGTGAAGTCAGTTAAAGGAAAATTGAACAATACATTGAAGTATTTAAAGGTTAACCACAGCAGATGAGGCCATCCATCAGCAGTATAAAGGTTAAAACCCTCTGCAGTACAATTTCCATGGTACCTTTGGTTCTGTCATGTTGATGCCCACGAGGTAGACGAGCTCGCCAATGAAGAGGTTGAGGCAGAGGTTTTTGTGAATGGTATTGCGGTCGCTTTGCAGACCTCTGAAGAAGCAGAAGGTGAAGAGGCTGATGGCCAGGCAGACGAGAGACACGGCGATACCCATCCGTGTGATAACGGTGAGAAGAAGGTCGTGGACGCTCCCCTCCCCCTACAGACAAACAGACATTGTTTGAAATAGTTAATTAACATAATTATTAACATTCTTATATGGACAATAATGCTAATAATTCCTCATTCATATTGGGCATTTAAAAAATCATAAGGCACTTTCAATGGAAGAGATGGGGAACAAAAAAACACAGTTTATGTGAGACGTATAAATATTTTTACAATATTTTTGTCTTTTTGGCACAAAATCCCTCTTTGTGTTTCCATAGTGTTTCCCTGTTGAGCTGCAGTGGAAGGATACTAATAAGAAGACAATATCGTTGGAAGATATCCACTTGACTTGACTAACTCAGACTGTTTAAGCCTCATATTAGCTTCAGGGAACCTATCCTTTATCCTGATCGTACCTGATGAGATTTGGCGCTGAAACCAAACATGCTTAGATCACATTATGGGGCCCATGTGGCAAAAAACGACATCAGCTTAAATATCTACCACAAAGAACCGCAATCATGTAAGGTTCCCCTTTTTGAGGTCAAATCACGCGGTTTCCAAAGATCTAAAACTGAGCGTCTTTCAAGATGGGCAGCAGGCAAATGTGAAAACAGCAGACTTGACCATACAAAATATCATACAAGGACATGCTGGCCTGAAAGTGAGGCAATTCCTCCTGTGATATTTGTAATTTTATTGAGGGCAGGAGTTGCAGTTGAGGTGATGTGCAGGGAATTGGTGTGAGGCTAAGCCTAGCCTCGGGGCTCTGGTTTCAAGCTGTGGTTAAGGTTGAGGTTACGACAGATGACAGGGACAGAGTTCATGAAATGGGACATAGTATTAAACAAACCACAAACTTATCCTCCACATTTATTACTGGCTAGGTCCTCGCTACACATGCTATTTATCATGTAATTGGATTGTAATTGCATTTCGCGACCAAATGGATCCTACACCACTTCAAGAGGGGTGGAAACACAAGTTAAAGCTGAGGTTACACTGTTTCCCATAATTCTCAGGGACATACGCATGAAGGAATATTAGACACGGCCCATAGGTAAAAAATAATTACCTCCGATGATGGTACGGCACTTCCTATCCTGATCCACAATCTCGCTCTTTTAAAGTGACAGCCCTCACCCCTTTTCTCCACCTCCTCCCCCACCTTTACCTTCTCCTCCAGCAATAATCTAATTATCTCCACTGAAATGGCATTCTTGTTCTTGCCGTGAGTGCACAAATCTGTCAGCGAGACGGAAGAACAGGTAACTGAGACACAAAAAGAGCTTGTGCAAACCACAAGGAGTGGGTCACCTACCACATTTCCCCGATGAGCCATGAGGATGGCGAAGTTGGTCAAGTGACTGCAGGAGCAAGTGGTGTGGCTTTTGTTGGTTTCCAGCAGTTTACAGCCCTGAGTGGACCAATAGCCCATCATGCTCCGCTCTGAGTAATTCCAAAAGGAACAGTTGGGATTGTAGTAGTGCTCCTTCTACAAAAACACACACACGCACAAAGAAAAATATGCTTAAACATATATGTTTATACTGTATATATAAAACATGTGCAGCAAAATGCTTGATTATAAACAAACACATCTTGTATATTTCATTTCTCTAACTGCAAGAAACAGGATGTCAATGTACCTGATGTGTAGATTGTGCGTATGTGTCCTTTACCAATTAGTATCTGTGCAAGTAAAGAATCTTAATATGTTGAAATGTTTGAAGGGTTACTATGGCAGTTTCCAAGCACAGAAAAAGCTCAACTTGCTTCTCTAAATCTAGTAGTCTCACCACCACCTATGATACACCAGCAATATATAGATGCCATCTCTTTATTCCAACAGTTTTTCTACAACAATGATCCATCAAAAAAGATGCAATTGCCCTTCACTACAAAAGCTTGTGCAGCTGTTTCAGTATTTTAACAGCTTGGCTCTACAGTGTGGTCTGGGTGAATCTCAGGAGGAGGCTTACATCCAGGTGCTCCAGTGTGAAGATCACAGGGTCGGCCACAAACACACGGCTGGACTCCTTTGTGATAGAAGCTGACAGGATGTGCGAGTTGACTGTGAGAGAGAGGTTGCGTTTGTTTAAATCCACCATTCCCCTCAGTGTGGCATTCTCGGTGCTGAGGAACTGACCCAGGTTTTTGTAGAGCACAAATACCAGCTTGGCCACACCTGCAACCGGCAATTATACAATCATCAGACATACAGAGGGAGCATAAACAAGTGAATTACAAATAATCTATTTAGTGAAAATTAACATCTTTATTCAATGTACGTATGAATGCACAAACCTTAAAGGAATACGCCACCGTTTGTTGAAATAGGGCTTATCACGGTCTACCCTGGCTGTAGATAGGTGGGCCAATGCATTTTTTGTCTAAGTGCAAGTAATTCGATTTTTTTTGTTGGCTCACTTTTACTCTTTTAGTGTGAAACCGCTCAGTGGACTACATCTCCCGTCTCACACAATCTACCTCACCTAGCTCGATGCTCGGCTTGCTCGCTAGCTAGCTAGCTTAGCTCTGTTAAACAACACATGTAACGTCATCTTAACTGCTGTGTTTTATCCAGTCAAGTGTTTTTAGCAGATAAGCAAAAGAACAAGCAAGATCCTCTACTCATTAGAGTAACGTTACATCTCCGGTAGGCTACGATAAACACAGACATCGTAGCTTCAGCCAGACGTCATCCATGAAGCGTGTAGTCTTTCTAATTACGTATTTTCACAGTCTTATACTTCAACAGTTTAACAATAAACTGAGACTTTCTTCGGTTGAAAAAATATCTTTTAAATTGACGAACATCCTATTTGTGGCTCAATTCAAATGGGATCCAAAAATAATTATTATCTCTCCATTGACCTTCGTTCATAGTTTTTCAAAAGATAGGTCCCGTTGGCCGGAAGTAGAAGGGCGTGACTTCGGCTCTCTATAGGGGCAGCATTGAGCCCATTATAAATTTGCAGTCCTGGATAAAGCTGCCTTGCTGCCATTTTTGCTGCCAATTGAGGTATGGCATCACCAGACTTATTCGCAATTATGTATTAGTCTGGAACCTTTCAGTTCATTTTTAACAGCACAGACCCAAAGGCCTCTGAATAGACCTACAACCAATCAGAGCAACGAAACGACAAAGCACTGAATGACACATGGAAGTTGGGGCGGTGCTTGGTACGTTTTGAAGCAGAAAAAGAAATGGCGGTCGGGTCACAAACTTTCTCAAATTAAAGCTAAAACACTACACTAAAATGTGTTTCTGAAAACATTTGAGGCGTGTTTCCCAAACTTCTCCATTAGAACTATCTGATGTGACAGCAATCATCTTTATTGCACAAAAGACAACTAGTCAATTACTGAAACAACCCAAAAAGGAAAACAAAAGCTGAAAATTAATCAGGATTAAATGTTTTTGTAGCAACTATTTTTTTCTCACCATTTTTGCTGTTGACTTTGACCGTGTTTGAGGAAAGCTGAAGAGACGCTGCACGCTTGCTTGTCTGAGGAAACCTGAAGTCTTGCACTTGACCGTCGGTGCTTAACACGTACACATCCAACACTGAGAGATGAGGGGAATGAGAGAAAGATAGAAATAGAGAGATGTATTACTCATTGGCGGTACAAAGTGTTTAATAGCGCTCTACCGCTAAGGCCCAGCAGGGTATGTGTAAAGACCTGAGGTTCATTGTACCAGAAACAGAATCTAATCTTATTGGCAAGGCCCCGTAGAGTGTCATTTACTTAAAAAAACATGTCACTAAGCTGTTGGTTAGCATTGTGAAAGCCTCCTAGGCAAGAGCAAAAGAAGAAATAACAACAAGGATGGTGACAGAAGATGAGCAAATGCAAGCATGCAGCCTACTGCAGCATGAATGTCAAATATGCATAGGATCAAAAATATCATTGAGCTTTTACTTTTTCTCTCCCCTGTGGGTTCAGATAACTCTGGGCTCGACGAGCAAATCTCTGAAAATCTTTCAAATTCCAGCAGCCCCTCTCGCCGGTTTGCCAGCTGCCGGGTGGTGCTCCCTTTGATGTGTGAAATTACTGAAGGGTCAGGAGGACACACGTATCAGCACACTCCCTCCCGTCAGAAACAGCCTCACTTCCTCAGATAGATGGCTTCTGACAGACGGAGATGAGGAATTGTTCCCCCTGTCTAGTTTCAAGCTCTCTCTTTGCTCTTCCTGCCCATGCCCTCGTCTTGGCCTTGTTGCTTGCCTGGAGGTGCCGTTTTGGCTTCGACAAACTGCTAATTAGGAGCAACAATCGTTTTCACATTTTTTCCAACTCTTCAAGGGAGGTCAGGTTGTATGTTTCTTCATATGGCTGTTTTCATGTTTCTCCGCTGGAATATTATCTCTAATGCGCAGATAAGTGAGAGTTTGACAAGCTCATAACAACTGCCTCAATGCAGTGATTAAGTAACCAATACACAGCATATTATACAATGTAATAATCAGTTCTTTTAATAGAGACGGAGCAACTAGTCCTTATCAGCTTAGCTAACTACCACTAAATTGGAAAGGCTCGGAGAGAACAGATAGAGTGCTGTATGAATGGAACAATGCCATTCAATTGGTTTCTTTGTTTTCCCCCAGAGGTCTAGACAGTTCATCTTGAAGCACACATTCAATGCGGTGACTTTACTATGCAAGAAAAAGATTAAAAATCAATGAGGTATAAGACAAAAAGGGTGAGTAGGAGGCCATAACCATAGCAACAAAGAGCCATGAGTAGAAATATGACAAGTCACAGCACCAAGCTGACTTAAATTAATGATAATCAATCATGTTGCTAATAACTGCTTGTAAGAATATATATATATTTGTGGACATATTTGCTTTTTTTAGATATTGTGACATCAGCAAGATGTGGCCATTTCTGAAATCATATTCTATTTGGGGAATAGCTAAAAAAGAATTACCCTGAAGACAAATTTACCAGAAACAATTTTACTGAGAGGTGGTGCACAGACAAAAAGAAAATAACCATCAGCATCATATATTGTCACTGACAGATGTGTGCCTGTAGTTTTGGTTTGTGTTATAGTTATTGGAAAGAAACTTACTGATATTCTCTGCGGGCACTTTTACGATCGCCGGCTCGATCAGGTTTTCTGCAAGGACAAACGCCCCTTCCTCCAGGGTATCCAGTAGCATTGTGGCGGCATGCGTTTGTTCTGTGGAATTCATGTCTTTCCATGATTTCAGAGCTTCTGGCCTCAGGAGGTTGTCAACAGTGTCCACAATTGCCTGTATCCATGGAGACAAGTAAAATGTCAGCTTGCTGTTTCCTCCCATCATAACTTCAGTGTAATAACAAAAAAGCGGGGACCAGGAAGCAAATGATAAAAGGTGCATGCATGGCCAACAGTGACAGCAGCAACAACAACTTACACTGAAATATCAAGATCACTCTGACTAAAGACACAAGGGTTCAAGAAAGTCAAGGGTAACTAAAATAATAATGATGATAAAAAAATGCATTATTTATCGTTTAATATTCTGTTCACGAAAAATAAGCCTAATCAAAGGAAGTCTCTTTTGGACCAATTTTTTTTTTTTTTTTTGAATTATGTAAAAGTGCTTTAGGGGAAGAGGAAATACAAACGAAATGTTTTTTCCCTTCACTGGATTAAACTGTATACAATGGTGCCTTCTCAATTCCTGGTTTTGATTTTCCAAGAGAACAATTACCACAATGAACAATAGTCTTATTTTCCTAACATGATCTGCCCACAATGGCCTTGGACACTATTCTCCTGGAGAAAAGTGGGCATTATCATGAAATCCATGCCCAGAGTGGCAGTTTGAGTCAAGATGGGGGAACATTTCTGCTTGTTTTCAATGGCAATCCTTTCATTTCCTGCTTTCTGATAAGCAGTAAGTAAGCAAAACATTCCACAAAACCCACACAAGTATCATATGTTGATAAAACAAGAGTTTCCTTTGACCCTGGAAGAGTTCATGACTCCTGCCTGACACAACAACCACAACGTCGACAGTTGTAAGATTCAGAATCTAGCTCAACCCTTGGTGTGGTAAATCAGAGTGACAATTTAACCATAGGTGCCATTAACCACAGCAATGCCCACCACAATAACGGTAATTAACCACAACAAGCCCTTACTCACTGTACCAATTAGCCACAGCTGTGATTATCCACAACACTAATTGACTACAGACAGGATTATCTGTGCGCCTGGAATAACAAGAAAGGGGATCAACCAAAGTCTGCACCAATATATGATTAACCACAACATTTGACCACTGAGCTCATATCAACCACAGCAATGATGACTGTATCCAGACACAGGGCTCTTAGCGTGTCTTTATATCTCGACCCGAGCACAGAAATCAATCTCTGTGGCTCTGACCTTGCAGGCAACTGGAAGCCTGCGAGCTGCGACTATGATGGGAGGTAAGAGTCTCTCTCTCTCTCTCTCTCTCTCTCTCTCTCTCTCTCTCTCTCTCTCTCTCTCTCTCTCTCTCTCTCTCTCTCTCTCTCTCTCTCTCTCTCTCTCTCTCTCTCTCTGCAGGAAAGAGAGCAGTGGCCATTACAGGGTTGTAACCATTACAACCAGACAGACACTAAATGGTCTTGAGCCATCCTCAAAGGACCCATGAATCCAAAAGGAGAATAAAAGGTCGTCTGTCTCTAATTTGCGTAGCACAGAAAGAATCTGTGTTCGGACTGAATCCTCTTTAATTCTCGCCTGGGTGGAGGTCACTTTACAAATCACAGGGGTGCTACTAGAGGAGCCCCCATAGCTTACTTTAGCTAAAGAAATGAAATGAGCTTGGCGAACAGCACTGACTTCAAGAGCAACAGCAGCTCTCCCGTCACATCTAGATGATCTAAAACCTGACAACAGAGCCAAGAGCAGGTGCATAAGTCTAGTTTTCTCTCATACCACTTGAATTACAATATGCTGAAAGGTTATTATGGATGTTTGCCCAACAACGGCAAAAAAAATAAAGTGCCTACACCAGCTTTAATGTAGGTACAGCAGTGAACAAAATCCTGATGTTTGGCAGGTGTAATGTTTTTCCGTGTTCACCATCTTAGTATGGCTTGTTAGCACTAAATTAGTACTAAACACAAGGTACAGCTTAGGCATAGACATATTTACGTAGATACAGCGCTGACCGCTGCTGTTCAGTGAAGCGATCGATGTGGCCGCCATATTGGTCCGGAGTAGCCGCACCTCCTAATGCATGTTTGTCTATCAAGGCAAGTGGTCTATCCACAATTAAACCCATAATTTCTCGCTAAATTTGTAAACGATTGTTTTGTTTGTTAGAAATGCTTATTTAGGATTTTTTTCAGACGGGGGTTTATGGGGATTAACTCATCGCTGTTGCTAAGTTTTGGCTTTTCTTTCGCATGAACATCCAAAAGCAGGACAAAAGTCTATGCTTTTCTATGAGTCTGCTGGATGTGGTATCTATGTAGATATATCTATGCAGCTGAGGTTGATGGAAAGTCATTAGTTTTGCAGTTTGGACAAATACAATTTTTGACCTAATCATGGCACTGGATGAGCAGTTAAGGGTTATTGTTCAGAGTTACAATTCATCCTGAGGGGGACGTGAATGTCTGCACCACATTTTATGGAAATCCATCCAATAGTTGAGATATTTTATGCTAAGGGGAACTCCACCGATTTTACACATCAAAGTCTGTTTACAGGTCTTGGGGAGTACTACTGCATATCTAAAATAATTTGTACAAAGCATTTGTGTCTCCAGAGGAAGTGGCGCAAAGTTTGATAAATTACCTCACGTGATGTCACTTGAGTCACTATCGGTTGGGGCAGACCTTTGTAGCCCACTCCTCATATCTGCATCAGGCTAGCAGCCCAAGGCTACATTAGCCGCTACTTGCATAATATGCCCAAATCTCTGCCTTAACTGTTGGCAGTTGAGCATTGTGGCTAATGTAGTTGCCAGGTTTTGACGAGGACGAAAAATGCATGGAATAAAAAGATGATGGTTTTAGTTCTGCTGCATTGGTTTTGATACTTTTTTGTGACTGTTATAGTAGTGCAATGCTAAATCGGTGGAGCACTCTTTTAAAACCACAAATGTCAACCTCAAGGTGGTGCTAGACGAAAAGTCAGGGCATCAAAAAATACATTAGGATTCATCCTCTGGGCACCATGAATGTCTGTATAAAATTGAATGTCAATCCATCCAACAGTTGTTGAGATATTTCAGTCTAGACCAAAGTGGTGTACTGACAGACTGGCCGATATGACCATCCATAGAGCCATGCCGCTAACACAGCTAAACAGACGTTCTTTAAATCAGCTGAGGGAAATACAATACCCTTTTCTCTCAGTAAAATGAGACTTCAAGTGAAAACAACTCAACTTTATAGGGAGCCCCATGAGCCACTGAATTGTGTTATGCCATGCAAGGCATCTCCTCCCCAGTGTTAACACCATGGCCTTGTCTTTGAGCAGAACCTAGCTGAGGAAAAATACTCAGCACAACAGAGGAGATGCAAAATGTCTGGAGGAAAGACTGAAAAATCAGAATGGAACACAAACATATTAATGGGCTCAGAAATTAATCTCACAGATAAAACACGACTGCCAGGGGTGAGGAGACTTTTTTTTTGCTAAGGGGACAAGGGAGACTAGAAATTGTACAATGTAAGCAAGTGAAAATTAAGCACACTGCCACTTTGATCACACTTCTGGCTGACAGGGAGACGCAATTACGACCGTGGGAAGGCAATTATTCACACAATGTATGAAGAGCCGACAAGAGAGACAGAGAGAGAGGAATTGTGGGAGAAGGAAGAAGAGGAGAAGAGGGAAAAATGGAAGAAAGATGTACAAGTGATAGCACACAGAGGAGGGGAAACAAGACAAAGACAGAGTGATATTAACGGTGGCATCCTCAGACAGACTGAATGACGGGAAAACAGACAGCGAGTCAGACGAGAAAGCAGCTACATCTTGTATAAGCAGTTCACCAGGCACATACTGTAACAAGACAATCATTGACATAGAGACAGACAGTGCTGCATGCTGCCGGTCAGGCGTTAGGGAATCGGGGTACAAAAGCAACACGGAAAGCCTACAGTAGTAGTTATACCTTCATGTACGCCCTGCATGTCTTCTCTCTTTTTTGAAGCTTTTCCACACAACAAGAGGATCAAGCACAAAAGAAAGATTGTAGAAAGAGGTGGTAAGAACACAGGAAGCATTAAATCATGCCACTTACCATAAAGAACAGAATTAATGAAAAGAAGGAAACGCACAGGTCTATAAACTACAACCTTGAAATGATCTAACAGCTCTAAATGCTTTTCAGGGGATTTCTAAATATGAATATGGATCACATAATAGTGAGGGGAAGGGATGAGAAATACACAGTAGTGTGGAGGAAAAAATGCTGAGACTAGATTCTGATGCTCCCCATTAGCGATGCTTTAAAATACAATGAGAAGATAAACAATGAGGGATAAGGTCATTTGTTTTTCATGGCATGGAGAGCAAAATATAGTAGCTATTTTGTAGAACCCTTTGTCTGTGTCTTGGCATTAAATAAGTTACCTTCTCCTACCTAATTGAGTCAAAGTGGAGAAAATCACATACTGTAGGTCTCACAACAAAGAGATAAAATGTTCTTTGTATCCAGATTACAACCGCCACATCATAAACACCTCCTGAAAACACACACAGGAAAATGTTTCTTCAACCAAGACAAGATTGCTGCCATGGACACCACCATTTACCACTTGTCGATTTGTGGGAAAAGGCTGCATTTAACTTTAAGAACCATACCAGTGTTTTAGCTCCTTGAACACAAATCATGTGTGTATGATTTCTAGTACAGGCAATAAAACTTGCAAAGCCACGGGTATGGTGCTTTAACTTCTGTCATTGTTGCTTGTCATCAGCCAATCGCACGCTGTTGTTATTGTGATGTACAACTCAGTGAGAAACCTGGAAGCTCTTATCTTCATATGCGTAACAGCACTGTAGCTATCTTGAACAAAAAGGCACAAACAACGGGCGTCATTTCGGTGAAAATAACCTTGTTTACAGAACAACTGCTGTCAAGAAAGTTTGAATAATAATGTAATTTTTCAAACTGTCACTCATCTCTCCATGAGACTGCCTGCAGCTGAGAGATGTAAGTAAGTCTTGGGCCTACTCTTTTCTTGACAGGAGTGAGCAGTTCCACACTTGTCAGCAATGAAGAGTTATTCTTTGTGTTGGCGGGGGGCTCATGGCCATTAGCTCCTTTAAGGTAGAACTGCCAGGTGAGTCTGTGTTTCCAAAGCCGGTAATTACCAGGGAGCTGCAGAGGAATGAGCTTCTCCTCAGGGCTAGACCTGCCTCACTAGCCCCTGAGACTGTGTGTTTTGATGAATGTGTGTGTGTGATAACATGAGCATGTTTGTGTTTGTGTATATTGGTAGGTGTCCTGCTAATGAATGTTCTGAGTCATGCTGACACAGAGTTGGGGCATACAGGGGACGAAGTTTACGCTAGACAGCAATTTCACAGTACCTTGTTGAAGCTGCGACCAGCTGAGTCCTTCTCGCTGGGCCTGAGCTCCTGCAGCTGAGCATCCAGGATATCCACGAGCTGCTCCATCAGGCGCACCGAGGAGCTGACGTCTCCGGCAAACACCGGGCCCTGTGTGTGGCGTGCCAGCTCATTGGCTAAATTAGCAGCATTTTCGCCACTTCGAATCTAAAAACAGCAACGGGGAAAACAAGGGGGTGTCAGTGAAGCATCACTGAAGAAGGTCTGAGATGGTTCTGCAAGCTGAAGCTAAAATAATGAATCCCACACACACCACAGAGTCATAATCCATTGCTTGTTCAGAAGGAAAGAAAGGCATTGTGTGCAGAATGAATATAAACACTGGGATTGAACACAATAGCATAACTGTAACACACAAGCTGAAGAAACTCTGGAACAATGATAAGCTGTCAGTGTTTGTATTCACATGTGTGATCAGTATATTCCACCAGTTATTTTATAAGTGTTGTCACTCCCCCCCATACTACATCATCATTAGTATAGACAGTATACTGTATACTATATATACTTATTTTCATGGTATGATGCATTTGCAGTTAGTATACAAAAAATCAACAATCAAAATGAACTTGTCCATTTTGTACTCAGAGGAAATGAAGCAATGCAGGCACACACGCACACGCACACACACACACACACACACACACACACACACACACACACACACACACACACACACACACACACACACACACACACACACACACACATCAAAATAGGACTTTGGAATAGCACTGCCAATTAAACTTCACAAAGAGATAGCTAATGCAGCATTCATGTCATAACATACAAGCCATAATTACGAGTTACTAAGTGGGACAACATGCATACCATTCAGATTCCAAAGTGTAATTCCGAGTCAGATATATCAGACATTTTTGGCAGCTGTGATATCTCCAACTCAGCGAAAAAAGAACTACAGAAGTGTCAAGTGGCATAATGGCTGCAACACTTCCAATGTTGGCAATAACATCTAAATAAAATTCAGTATCAATGCTAATACAATCAATGCAGCCAAGTATACGGTTTTGAATCTGGTTTCACTTGTTAATGAGCAGCAAATATTTCTCTTCTGCCACTACAAGGCTAGCAATGGGTGTAACCAGCTTGGAATAATAACTGAGGATTCCTAAATTGGAATAAGATGAGATTTTCCCATTCTTCCCATTGTGCCAACATGGAATGGATGCAGTATTGATGTGTTTTCAAAGAATAAATGATTATTTTTAAATATCATTCTGAAGCTGTATGTACACCACCAATTTAATTTATTTACATCGATTTATTTGAATGTTTTGCATCTCTGAATAGCTTCTATATGAAAAGAATCAAGCTGATTTGCTGTGGATACTGCCTATTTCTTTAGAGTGTGCAAGGTGTTTTTCAGTTCAAGAGAAATCTCTTCCTTAAAATTCAATATGTTGTGCGTTTGTGTTGCATTATGGTCGTTTCAGGCTTCTGAAACTGTTATCTGTGTGCGTCCATTAGATTTCTACCTGCATGACAGTTGAACATCAAAGCAAAAAAAGTCAGTGAAGAAAGCAGCTCTGGGTCTTTGATTCTCAGTAACTGAGTGCAGAACTTGGCATTTACTCCTGATAGCTCATTTCTCTCTGCTACCACACTGTATTTAAGCCACACAAAAAAAGCTGAAGTATTTTCATGATATTTACCCTTGACCAGTTCTCTGCTGGTATAAGAAAAATAAACTGAGCAAGCGAACGGGTAAAACATTGCTACTAGATGTTTGATTTGAGGCGTGTGACATGTTTGTTTGCTGCTATATTCTGCAATTGACACATTACTGTTTTACCTTTTGTGCCACTTGAGTCACCCAGTGGGAGGTGCAGTTGCTGAGGTCTGGGCCTTTGGAGCACCAGGTCCCTGTCACAGTGCAGAGGAAGGAGGCGATGCCTGCAGTACCACACAATAAACACAACAGTTGGAGAGAAGCCAAAACCTTGCTCAAATACAGTTCTTTCTGCTGATCCCTCATTCACATAGACTCTTTGGTGCAGGAAACTGTTTGCCAGGAACAACCACTTCCAACAATCTGAAAGGCTGCTTTGTACAATTAACACAAATAAAACAAAAAAAAATTATAGGAGGCATACTAAAACACTGTCAGGTTGCTACAAAGCTTGGACAAAACTGACAGAAAAAAAAAAAAACAGTGGACTCTGGTTTGTTATTGTCTGGAAACATTTTTAATGCCATGCATGTCTAAATAAAAAATAGTCCTAATGAAGCCCCCTACTGACAACAGCAACAACATACTGTACTGTATGTAATCCAAGACTCATTCCCTTTTCACCCCCAGTCAAAACACTGTCTCTTTTTAGCTTTCCTCCTCCAATAGCCCCGCTTTATATTTTGACAGTTCTGTCAGTCTCTGTGATGAGGTGTTAAGGTATCTCATGAGAGATTCCTGTGTGAGTATCATTGTCAACTGAAGGGTTATAACAGCACAATGCTTCCCTTACTGCAGACTTCCTACACTTCCAAAAGTTATATTAAATGTGAGACATAACTGTGAATACACTGTCTGAAAGTATTCAGACAATAAGTAAACTTTGGACTTTGGTACTATATTTTTATGACAACAATGACAGAAGCTGTAGTATAAGCAGTCCATGGATGTTCTATTTAGTGCTAGGATCCTGCATGCAGAACAGTGGGGAGAAAAAGGTTCACATTTAGGTTTAATGGAATGCAGTGCAAGTTTAATGAACATTTTACATAAAGTTATAACATTAGTGTTGTAACGGCCGGCAGGATGCCATTGTGTTGACTGTTCTGCACGGCAGTGCAAAGCATCATGGTACTAGGTTACTAGTGTGGTTTAAGTGTTTAGTTTAAGTGGGTAAATGATGTTCTGTTAGTGTTTTTGTTATGCATTTACGTTACGTAGGTTTTAGTCTTGATAATGCATTCATGTTTATTTACATTTGTCAGGTTACCATGACTGAAACACTGGGGTAGTGTGTGTAGCGGTTGAATAAACGTCCACAGAGTTCTATATCTCTGGCTCTTTGACTTCTTCCACGTAGTTCGCTACAGTATGTTTGTAAGGGATAATGTAGAGCGAGGTGGTCATTATAGCGAATACAACCCCGACAGGGTGATGCAGGACCCCGACGTGGGGTTTTCCCTACACAGCTGATAAATGAACTGGATTTCTTTTTGCCAATTGATGGATGTCCTCCAAAGTGATCAGAACTGCATCCATGGCAACCCTCTGCTATACATGACAACGGTCTGTTATGCTTAGCAACGGTCTATTATACAGAATTAGCAGACTGCAGAATGCCGTGATTGAATCAGGATCAAGTATTCAACCAAGCCGTGTAATAACAAACACCAACACACAGATAGTGGGCCTACCTTTGGTCCCTTTGGGGCAGGGCCTCTCCACAGTGCTTCCAGTGTGGGTTTGGGGCCAGTCGATGGCTCTCCTCCGGGTCGTCTCACAGAAGCGTCTGGGTGTTGGTGGCAGCTCAGGGACGGTGGGCTCTGCTGTACTTGAGCCACGATTGTCCTCAAACGGGTCCCTCCCTTCTCTCGGATCTGCTCCTGCTACAGTGGTGTCGCCCTGACTCTTCACAGTGGACACAGCGGTGGTGGTAACCACAATAGTCTTGGGTATGGATGACGAGAACGAGAAATCTTCACTGGTTGGCACTAGAGTGAGAGAAGAGTGAGGCTGTTAGAGCTTGAGTCATAAATGTCCTTGCCTTGAACTCCCATTGTTTCCAGCAGTAGGGGAACTGCAACTGTTTAGAGTCCCGTGGCTTGTTGGTATTGCTAGAGTTACTGCTGCCCATAATTCCTGGAAATTAAAAGCTTCGTGCAGCTCGACACATCTATCTCTTGCTATTTTTAGTTTACTTAAGCCCCTAAATAAGACAAGTGGTGGTCGGGCATGCTTTGACAAAACACTGATTTCCTTCTAACAGAATCAGTACCTTGGGATGATTAAATGTCAACAATGAAGACAAAGCCTGTCTGTATTTTACTTTTTTCTGCCTAGTTCATCTCTCTCACTTCGATAAAGCTAGTGTGCAGAAGGAGAACTGCACTGCTCCGAGCGAAAAACATACATCAGCAATAATGCGATTCCACTGTATTCAATCCACGTCTACAATTCGAAGCAAATCTATGTGTAAATGTGCACATGCACGTGTGTAAGTGCTTGTGTTTGCTCCATTGCTAAGGTGTGTTCCTGCTTAAAACCAATGGGTGTACACAGATGGATGGCTGCTGCAGAGAGCCTGGAGATAACTAGGAAATGAGAGCAGAAATAGGAAATCTATACATTTTATACAGTATAAATATCCAATATGAATACAAAAAGAAAACAGTGAATGTTTGTATGTGCGTGTGTCTACATGGATATAATACTGTACTGTATAAACTCTTCTGTATGAATGATCATACATTTTTACCCACAACCACCTGATTATATTTAGAGATAAAAGCAGCTTTCAACAATGAGGTCTGCTGTTGTGAAAGGCACTATAGTGTTGTCTTCACCTTCCCTGGGTGCTTCTGGGAAAATGCAATATCATCCTATCTGACACTCCATCATCTAACACATATCTCCATTTCCTGAGAGAAAACGGTGACACAAGCCTGCATTTCATGTTTCACACTAATCCACCAGTCAGGAAAATCTTTGCTTTTTCATTCCAGTGTTTATTACAAAGCTGATTTCTGGCGATGAGGTCTGGAGGCCACAGCAGGGAGAAAACAATGTTCCTGTGATGCTTACTATAAAAAAAATAAATAAACCCCAAACCACCCTACAGTGTTGGCTGAGTTGTGACATTTTACTCAATGACCTTTTCCCCTGGCAGGAACCCTAGCTAATTAACTTACACTCAAGTCATTGTGTGTCTGTCACCCACACATTCACAGGTTGGCCAGCATGGTTGCATAAGTAACAGCTGACATGTGCGGTTAACACGAGCAGGAAGATATATAAAGTATACTAAAGTAAATTTGATAAAAAAATAATTACTTTTTCCCCCTAAATAAACAAATAAGTCACTTTGTTTAAAAATATTCAAATATGTTGTGTATTGCCAGTGAAGATTTTTTATTGACTCAGGAAAAAAGAGATGATTCATAGGCTGACTCTGTTGATTCAATATAAACATATAATGCAATACAAGGGCAAGTGTAATTGGGTTTGAGAATATTAAACCTCTCCATACCTGAGCAAACTCCTGCTTTTTCACTGGCTAATATGAGCCCTAATATGCATCTGCCTGTAACAGCTTGCTTGTATCACCTGAATAACCTGCTCCTGAGACCACATTGCTCTAACTCATGAGCTCAAAGCCCTCTACAACCCACACTTCAGCATAAATTATCATACCGTACAGAGACATATTTTGTTCATATTTTTGTAGCATATATTAAAATTAGCAGTTTCATCAATTCAGAGATGTTGCAGTACATGTTAGGGCTGCAACAAATTACTACTTTCATTATCAATTAATCTGATCATTATTTTCTTGATTAGTCGTTTAGTCTATAACATGTCACAAAATTGTGTACAATGTCATCATAGTTTCCCAGATCCCAATGAGACATCTTTAAAATGACCGTTTTGATCAACAAGAGTCTAAAACCAAAACAAGAAAAATTCTCCTCTTCTAGCTTTAACAATCGGATGAAGCTTTATTTAATTTTAAATTTAATCTTTAGTTTTTTTTAGACTGTTGCTCGAACAAAATAACAATAATTTAAAGACATCGCCTTGGGTTTCTGGGATGTTGTGGTAGGCAATTTTCACTATTTTCTGACATTTTAGATTAATCTACTGATTGAGAAAATATTTGGCAGATTAACCCAAAGTGAAAATAGTAGTTTGCCGCAGTCCTAATTCCCTTAATCACTCACACAATCCAATGGAGATAAAACCTAATGAGCTTTATATTCTATGATCATTTTAGTTTTAGAAAAATTCAGATTTTATTTCATAAGTAAATATGCAGAATCATTAAATCATATCACTTTAATTAGGAGGGGCACTCAAATGTCGATGAGACCAGATACAATCGTTGTGGCTTTTTACAGTCAGCATGTCTTGGGTTATCAGAGTGTGATTGTTAAGGCCATCGAGAACATCATATTTATTTAATACAACATCAAGTAATGTGCTTGTCAGATGTCGAAGCATATGTGGGTTTATTTGATGTCTCTGCACCATGCGCGCTACAATTTACTTTTGATTGCGAAAAGCAAATTCCCCTCCAGTGCGATCCTTGTGTCCTCTGATGGCACTCAACCAAGAGAGGGCTGCACCAATTAGCTGCCATTTCTCTCAAGAGGTAGTGAAGTCACTCTTTATGGGCAATCTGACACCAAAGGCATAATGTTGCCATATGCTGAATAATACCTCTTATAAATAATGGAAGAGTTTAAGATTGAACACTTGACAAATGGCTGTCACCAGAGTCAAAACCAGAGTGTGTAAATTAAAACAGAACTAAAAGAAAGGAAAACCATTATGCAAGATCATCAATCAAGACATCAGAGATGAAGCAGAATTAGTTTTATCACTTCATAGCCCCCAGAGTCATCTGCAAGGAAGATGACAAAAAATATTAAACCATAATCAGATGATTGGAAGTCTAGATATTATGTTTGTCCTTGCTTTTGCAGCTTACATTGCTGCACTAAAAGAAAATGTTATCTCAAATTACACACACAGTCAGAGCAATAAACATTATTTAACTGTCCATTTAAACGCCAGGATAAATGGATCATAAGCCGTCTAACACCTAAAGAGCAATGACAACTTGCAGCCAAATCAAGCTGCTCTTAATTGGTTTACATTTTTGAAGATAAATCACCTACAAGGCTAATTCCCCCCAGTAAAATGACAAATAGACACATATAGTTGAAAGGAAATATCGAATAGGCAGCGCTCAGTTATTAAAGGGTGAAAATCAATCAATGTGCGCTATACAGTCCCCTTTCTTTTCCTTTGGAATTTGTCCTTGAACTGAAAAGCACCAGATTGAGCTGCATACTATCTAAACTGTATGAAATGGTGATAACAATGGTGAGAACTTCCTATTGTCGATCCACATTAAAAAGAAAAAAAACAGCTGTGACAGGTTTTTTTTCCATTATACTGTGAACCAGGCACGGCGCCAGGATTCCAGTTTTGGATGGGCCAGACCCATTGTGGGTGGGCCTTAAATTAAAAACGTTATCAAATCCCTGTTTAACCTAATACAAATGACTGGCTAATATACTGTTATATATATTATATGTGCTTACATAATAAAGATTGTAATAGCTTGATGCTCTTTAAATATGTTGTTGCATTGTAAAAAGTTTCGGTGCAAAGGACGGACCTATCCGCGATCGCTCTCCTTGGTTCTGCCCAAAAGAAGAGCGCTTTGGAATCTCCATTACGCACCATACCTGGCTGCGCTATAGCGCATCTCTCCTAACCTAAGGCCTATAGACTGTAAAAGTGGTCAGGAATCTAATATTTCCCCAAAACATAGTTTAGTTCTGCTCGTATAACATGAGGCCGAATATTTCACAATTCTTTTCAACTGTTTTAAGTTTTCAACAATACAGATCAACAACACTGCCCGACAGTTTCAATCAATACTCGGCCACAGAACGTGTTCATTGACAACGTCATCTGTCATGTAAAACAAGACTCAAGTTATTTCCTTACATTATTGTGATGATTCATGTTATAAACATGTTTAACAAAAATAAATAAATCGCATTAATAGCCCTAAAGCATTATTGGCCATAACAAGAGAAAACCATGAGGGAACAACAACTTGACAACAGTAACAAGCTGTTATAGAAATAGAACTGCGCCTGCAGTTTCTGTAAGGGGTTATGAATTGATTATTTTAATCCATATATCTCATATAACAACATAATACAATACAGGCAGAGTAGCCACATACCTTACTGTTATCCTCTGGCGGTCCTACACAATTAAACTCAGCAGAAGAAGTGACCGGAAACTTTAGCACTGGTTGAGTTGCGGGCTCATCCACGGAAGACAGATCCACAGGGCTATATCCATAGGGGCTATATCATCCACACGCGAGGCAGAGGCAAAGGCAGAGGCAAAGGCATTAGCATTAGCATTAGCACCGGCGCTGGTCGCGCTGGCCGCGCTGGCCCTGGCCGCGCTAGCCGCGTTAGCATCCTGCGGTGGCTAAGACAAAGATGTGCTAGGCGTTGTGGATCTCAGCTCTCCTTCATCTCCTGGTTGCAGCGATGACTTTGAGACCGTTCGTGCACGTTTAAGGTACCTAAACAACGACTGTTGCAACCTTGTCCTTTATTAGAAATGATTTTCACACTCTCAGATCACTGGGAGCTAGCCTAGCATACCGACAAGCTACATCCGATCCGAACCTCACTGTCTGCTGAACTTTCGCAGAAACATAAAAATAGACATGACCAGTTTTTTTAAATTGTTTTTGAAAACTAAACATTTAGACAATTTTAGCACAAATTATGAGATTATTTGCCGATTTTTAATAATTCTTCACCAAATTATAATATATTAATTCATTAATGTTTTTTGAGGAAATGTTTTGGGTGGGCCTGTTGAAAAGTGGGTGGGCCTAGGCCCGTCAGGCCCACCCATAACGCCGTGCCTGCTGTGAACTTGACCAAATGCAGGAACAACAATAGAGCAAGGTACTGTATGTATGGAAAATATAAGGCTATAGCCAGCAACTGGTTAGCTTAGCTTAACATAAAGACAGGAAAACAGGAAATGGGGAAACAACTAGCTTGGCTCTGTCCAAAGATAACTAAATTAGTACCTCTAAAACTCCCATTGTTTGTTTATTGCGTACAAAAAGTGTAAAAATGACAATTTACCGTTTTATGGTGGGTTATGTGCCGTAACATTTCCTGGCCAGACACAGTTTCTTTCTGTAGTGTGGTTGTCTGGCAACTGCTCAGAGCTAAGAAAACATCCGGAACATAACCCCCCAGTAAAACAGTGAATTGTGGTTGTTGCACTACGTTTTTTGGACGGATTTAAACAAGCCCGATATACCACAACAAGTAAAGACATGGTGTGACTCCATGTGTGTGGGTCTTCATATATCTTTATTCATTGTGCATTTGAGCTTTACTTAATAACAAGACTGTATCAGAGGATAAGAACTGTGTGAGAGCTACAGTTGGTCTTTTTTGCCTCTTTACCTTGAGCCAGTGCTGGTAATTAATGACAGAGAAAACATGAATTTTACATTAGGCTGTTTATACGCGCTCATGCTGTTCTGCTTCATCCAGGCCTACGTGATAGGAGTACAAGGCTTGGCATAGAAGGTGCAGGGCCACAAGACAATTCATCTGCCATTTCTTATCCAAAGCTGTGGAATATATCTTTATTTCTGCTTAATGAAAAAACTCAAGCCGCTGAGAAATTGTTGCGGGCCTCACTGCTTAATTGACATTTGTTCTTTAAAGAGCAGTAGACAGAAAAAGCTCTGCCGGACATATCCTGTGTCTGTGCGGTTAATTTATGAGGCCTGAAGCTGGGTACTGTGGAGCAGCAAACATAGCATAGTCACAACTAGACGGTCCGAGTCAGAGGAAGGTGGCTCACAATAAAGACGCATGCAGACAGAAAGATATATGTGCAGACAGAAATACACTCAGAAATAAGGAAATACACCGAGCAAAGACACCCTAAAACTGTCGTCTAGGCCTATAACGTCTAACGTAAACAATTTCCTGCCATAATCTTGCCAGCGTTGATGCATGGCGAGAAGCAGAACAATTAGAGCTCTTGCAAATCTCCTGACTGCATTACTTCAGCCTCTATTTCTGCTGCCGAACATCATGCTTCAGAGGGTGGAACACAGGCTTAGTGCATGATACATCTATAAATGTCCTCTGTCTTGACGGCTCACCTGGAGACGTCGTTCAGGGATATAAAAGCATGCCAAAGTGCAGCGAGGTGCACAGCTGAGTTTAGCCACAAAATGGCTGAGCAAAAAACTGCGTTGTGATGATAGATATCTATCATGTGGCATGCAGGATATGAAATAGTAGTTTTGCTTCACATTTCAATTCAGCGTAGAGCCCACTTGTGCTCACTGCTACTAGATTACGGCAGTGGGCTAAGCCTTTTGGACAAAGCCATTCATTTTATGCCCCTTGTCTTTAAGGCCTCAGATCAATGCTACCTCAAATACAAATTAATTTTCTCCTTTCACTCCTTGTTAGTTTGAAATACTCTCGGTGATTGCCGGCTCCTCTGATTGTTTTTGTTTTTAATTCATTGGACTGAAATCAGTTAATGCCTTTGCACATCACAGAGAATACATTACTGGTGTCTTAAGTTTTGTAACGGCGGGCGCTTTGGTGTGTTTTTTATTGGCATGCACCTCTAAGGAGGTGGACTCTTTAAGTATTGATCATTGCTGTTTTGTGTTCACAATGCATTAGCAGGGGGTAGACATTTTCTTTAAATGCGTGTGAATTGTTTGGAACAATAAGCAGAAAGATCAATATGGGAAAAGATCTTAGCTAATCACCTCAACCAGGGACAGAATTAAGAAACCTGCAGTGTTACAAACACTGTACACAAGGTAAAGGAAACTGCAGACAAGTTGATAAGGTCAATTATTTTCTGCTTTGATCACTTTGCTAAAACTCCCTTATAAACCCCTAATCCTGCTGACACTTTAGCACCTCTTTGGATGAGCATTACAGCCAAGGTTGATGCTTCTGACAGAAAAGGACACAGACACTCATTGTGTTATACAAGTTCTACAAAGGAGACAAATACACTGGGTTTGGTGTTCGGTTAACACTCTGTGGTCGATGAATCTTAATGGGCACAATTCATTTCCTTTACGCCTCAAGTGCTCCTCAGTTTCAGAGAGAGAGACATTATTTCAGCACCATTAGATTACCCTGCAGAATAGGTTGTTTAATTCAACGCCATATCATAGGCAGCAATAAATTCTAATAGCTACACAGTAAAGAAGTTTAAGGTGTAGATCTGAAAAAAAAAACTAATAAACAAGAACCAATTATTTTCAAGTGCCATTCACAAAGCCTGGTGTGCTACTGCTGGACATGGCATCTAGTCATGACTCATTTTTCCTTCTTGAGATCACAGCATTTCAAATTGTCCCATACACTTAATTATACACCGTGACAAGTTCTGCTGCAAGGATTCTGATTAGATCCCAATAAATAATTAGTGAAATCAATGTTCTGTTGGGTTCCTTGATACACACTGTTCCTGATGCAAGTGGCAACGCTAAGCCTATGTGGCATTAATGTTTACCGAGGCTTTACGCTAGCTGAGAGAGCACATTAAACCCTTCATTGAAAATGCTCTGTGATGGCCACTTTCCTCCTCTCCCTGAGCCTCTTTTGAGACAAGGAGGGTAATTATGATAATTAGTTGTTAATTACATTAACATACATTAGGATGTGAACAGTTGAGCATCCGTTTGCATGCATGGAGAACTCATTAAAGTTTGAGTATTTTTCATATCTCCTCTAACATACTTTTAATTGAGGCTTTGGTTGTTCAGCAGAACAGACACAAACTCATCTGTTCTAACAAACAGACCCCCCCCACCCCTTGGGTATCGAGTTATCATGCTGGAGAGATTCCAGGGAATGGCAGGAAAACAAACAGACTTGTTGACAAGAGGTTAGAGTTCAGGAGCACACAGCCGCCATTGAGACATCAATGTTAACCCCCCTTCAACAGCTCAGGTCAAGAATCAGATTTCCCCCTGGCCACCCCTCCCGAATATCCAGAAGTTAAAAATCATAACGTTCTTCAGACCAGTGCTTGGGGCAACCTGAGCTTCTAACATAACTAGAGATCAAGTCAAGATCCTTGTTCCCCCACTTCACACAGGAGACTCTCTGTGGGATAAGGTGGCTGCAGTCAGGTAATGAAGCCTATTATCATCTTAATGTAAGGTCCCTGTCTGATGACATATGTCACCTCTCAACTCTTCACAGATTAATGTAAGCTCTCGAACCGCCTGACACAATTCTTCACTGTAATTGATCTCTCTTTCCAGCTACTCTTCTACACTGATTCACCATGTGGTACACAACTCACACACTCAGCCAGGTGCTTTAAAAATATCTGGCCACAACAGGGTGTGTGTGTATATATATATATATATATATATATATATATATATATATATATATATATATATATATATATATATATGCTAAATTGATGAGGTAGCCATGGCAACACAACTTGAAACCCCAAGGTAATGGGAGCATAACCTCTGTGCACAATACTTCTCAAATGTATATTTAAACTGTATATATATATATATATATATATATATATATATATATATATATATATATATATATATATATATATATATATATATATATATATATATATATATATATTAGGGCTGCGATATGGTTGAAAACTGTATCACGATATAAGTTTTTCATATCGGTCGATATCGATAATTATTGATATTTTTTATTACCTATTTAAAATAAGGACCAGGAGAAAAATATATAAAATTTAAACATTTTTATTTTAAACTTAACCCTGCTCTGATTATAATCCCCTCAGTTGTAAAAGCAGAAATGTCAACACAACCATGGAAAACACTCAAATAATTCAAATGTAAACAGGTCTAAAATCACAATGAACACTTAACAATTATCTCTTAACATTAAGGTGCAAAATTAAAGAATAAGTAAGAAGTGCTTAATAAAGTGTCATAAAATAGTGCAAAGTGTTAGCTAAATATAAGAAACCTGAGAAGGAACTATTTTCTGCAGGTTTAGTGCTAGGTTGGTAACCTGGCTTCTGGACAGTGCTCAGCATGTCTGCCTCCGTTATTTCTTTGTAGTGTTTAGTAAGGTGCTGATGCAGAGTACCTCTCCATGGTGGTCTGCTGCTTGTGCCGTGTTGCAGCTGCAGATGTTGTTGGACGTTGATGGCGAATACGGCTGTGCTCGAAAGTGTGAGCGCGGCTAAAGTGGTAAAACAAGTTTATGGTATTACCAGTGTTGGTCTGACGACATTGGTCTGACTACGGTCAGACTTATAAAATCCCCAAAACTGCCATACTGACTTTTCCTGTTTTATCAACGATTTTGTCGCTCGCTGCGGCACTCACTTTCCACTCCATGCCGGTTCTGTTATTGAAGAACACGAGACAGCGATGTGGCGCAACCAAACTTGATACTGTTACATGATTGGCTGTTAGAGTGTCACTCCCCACGTTGCTAGGTTGCCAGAGAGTGAGGGCCTTTGTTCATGCAACCAAACTTGATTCACAACCTCTGGTTTCTTCTGATGAAGAAAAACAAGTTATCAAACGTTTTATCGACCGCATTTTCTATTGATATTGATTATGTTTCTATCGCGATACATATCGTTATCGTTTTATCGCCCAGCCCTAATATATATATTCATAATGGTTTCAGATAAAGCCAGAAAATAAAGGATTTGATCGGGTCCAAGCTTCAGCTGAAGTGAGTGCCTGAGCTTGCCTCATGGTAATAAAGAAACTCATCCCTCATTCCAAGGTGAACCTGGAATTTCTGTCTGCAAATGAGCCCGTTCCCCAAGACTAACACAACCCTCTTTTCTTTATCACCTCTGAATTGCATCCAAAATTAAAAAGCAGTCATCTGTGACATGCCATGCTGCAACCAAACAATACATCAATTAGAAAAAAAAGAAAGTGAATGAAACCAAAAATGGGAGCAGCTCTCACCTTCAGCAGGATCCGGTGGCCCGAAGTCCAGGTCGTAGCGCAGGATGTAAAAGTTATTCCACACGTATAGCTGGTTGTCTCTGGGGTTGTAATCCACAGCGGTGATGTACTGGTACTGGTTAGGGAAGAGGATGTCAGTGTACTCGCCCTGGCTCAGCTTGGTATTGTAGATGTAATCAATTTGGCTCCTGCTGGCCTCGCTTTCGTTCTCTTCGTAGGTCGAGCGCACCACGTGGAGCACGCCGCACACCATAAAGGCGTTAGAGGCAGAGCGCTTGTCGTATGCTGTCTCCCATGTGGCCTCAAAGCGGAGAGTGTATGGGTTGAGCTGGCTCACCACAATGCGCCCATTGTTCTGCTCCGTGGCGTAGATTACCCATAGGCCCCTCTCGTCTACTGCTAGGTCAATGTCGGTCTTGCCACCCCAGCGGTAAGGTGAGGTGTCGTGATAGTTGGCATTATTAACAATAGCCTCGCCGCTTTTGATGCGAGTGCGCAGGTCAAACTTGACAATGTTGCGAGTGCGTTCCTTGTTGAAGAAGATGGCCCCATCATAGGCCACAAAGCCTGTCCCGTCAACACGGTGCGGCAGTTTATAGGTGGTGGTCTGGCGACCATTTTTGAAGTCCTCAAGAGAGGCGTACTCGATGAGGGTGTCAGTGCGGTACGGAGTCCAGGGCATGAAGAAGACTTTGTCACCGGCCTGCAGCGGGTCTTTGCACCACGACCCCGCTTGCTGCTCTGCCTCAAACAGGAAGGTGGCGTCTCCTACACCCTTCAGAGTCCCGGGACAAATGAAAACTAGTGACAGAGAAGAGAGTGAAAGAAAATACAGTAAGGTAAAATATTTTGAACGTACGTGACACATTTAACACGCATCATTCTTGTTGCTGTACAACAAAAGTACGGGATAAAAAAAGATCAGGGATTGTGAATTTGGAGGAATGTTTTAACTAGTGCTTTTGTATTATTGCTAGTGGATAGGGAAAAAAAGAAAATAAACGGACGTGTCATAGTGATTATTTGGAATGAGAAATGTGTGTGACGTTAAGAGAACTTGCATCTCAAGGGTCTGCTGCTACATCCTAACAGGGACAAAACAAAACAAAATGTGAACAGAAAGGGTAAAAAATCCTGCAAATAAAAGACATGGGAAATGGGGGAAGTAGAATTCACACTTAAATACCAGCCTGTCTCTGACGTCAAATGCCACATGAACAGCTGGGTATATGAACACACAGCACATGCATTCTAACATGACTGAGATCATAAACCAAAATGAAAAGGGAACAGACTTCACCTCTTGTGATAAGAGTGAACAACAGGTTGTCAATGGTGGTGGCGGCAGCAAAGCAGAGGTAAAATGAAAGTGGAGGTTGGGGAATAGATCGAACAACATTGGTAAAGGATTTTCACTAGGCTACTTCTATGGCAGAACACAAGAGTAACCACTGATGGTTGAGGGAGGCCGTGGCAGTGTTCCCATTAAGACGGTTTTAAATTAATTGGTTCTGGCTAAAAAGGGACACAATGAATTCTTGTTTTCCTTTCAAACTTTTTTTTTGTCTGTGCCAATCTCACTCAGCCATCACAGCTATTTCACATCACGTGCTATGGGTGCAGCAGAAGTTGGGCCAAGCAAACTAAGACTGCCAAATAAGAATATATACATAGAACTACTCATTCTTCAAAGGTTAACAAAGTGCTAAGCAAGAGTCCCTGGAACAAATCAACACCGAACTGTTGGTGTTTTCTTTGAAATTGCGAGGAAAAAACTACATCCGTTGACCGTGGATGTCATTTAAATTCTGTTCTGAAATTCATTTGGACTCCATGGGTGCAAACAATCCTCCTATGGGGTTAGGAATTGACAGGAGAGGCAATCAGGAGGGGGAGGAGACGTGAGGGGAGCTGTACTCAACACCACAGAACAAGGAGCCGGGGAGGACCAGACCACTCATTTACCTTTTTGCTCCACTTCTATTTCAGGCATTGGAAAAGAAAGCATAAAAGAGTGCAAAAGGGAGAGAAAGGTTATCATGAGTCAACTACCAGGTACAAAGAGAAGAATTAGCTGGAGAATATGACCATGAGATGAACTGCAGGGCTGCTTTGGGAGGAAGAACTAGGGAAAAAAAGTGTTTGTTAGTGAAACGGCCTCTCATCCTAGGATATAAAAACAGACAAGTTATGGCTAGAGACAGGCTATGTGCCATGATTTCCAGCGCATTTAACTTTTGATTCCTACTTAGTCCTCAGTCTTTAACTGCCAACAGAATAATGCATTAGCTGATGTAAAAGCAGTATAAATCCCTCTAAAAGTGCTTCTCCTAAGTGGCAAAAAAAAAAAACATCTCCTGGTCATATTTAGAGGGATAACATTCTTAGAGAAACATCACTGGAGTTATGTTTGGCATGTACTGACTGAGGGTGGAGTTTATTCAAACTTTATTAACACAAATCAAAACTCGATTCCAAACTTGCTCGGCCACACACGTAAAACATGACACGGTGCTAATGTTACAAACTCTTAAATGAGCCAAAGAGCGCAACAGCACATGAGATGACTGATGAGCAGTCGGACAAATATGGAGTTTCTTTAGTAGACTGTTGAAGCCGCATAGACTCTGGGTCGAGGGGGGAGAGGCTGGAGACAATATGTGAAAGATTAGAAGTAGAAAAAAAATGAGAGCACAGAGGTTAGTCGGAGGGGGGCTACAGGAGGTGAAAGGGAGGTCTGTTTGAAAGAAGAGGGAAAAAAAGGGTGAATATTTCTGAAGATGTTTACAATTCATCAATTTAAATACTAAGTACTTTCACAGGCAGGAATGAAGCCTAAAGCTGCTCTTATAAACTACTCTAAAACACCCTTTTAAAGTAGATTAACTAAAATCACATACCAAAGAACAGGCTTTAATATAGTGCCGGTTTTAACCAACTCTACAGTAGATTTTATTAAATCATGTTCACAGACAAACACTAAAGCTGATCCGTGACAGACTACAGGAATTTGGTTAAACTTTTATGATTATTATCACTTATGCTATCACTGTTTCTACAGGACATAAGTGAACACAATGTACTTTTACTAAACTAAAGCTTAACATTTACCCATTTCTTTGTAATCTGTCCTTTATTATGTCAGCAAAATGCACCATATTGTTATTAAAGCCATATAAAGGGTCAGTTCACCCAAATTACAAGAAAAAAACATTTTCTCAGTTACCCCTATTGCTATCTAGTCATGCAGATAGTTTTGGTTGTATTAGCCCAGGTTTGGAAATATCTGCCTCTGAGATTTCTTCCGCCACCCAAATACAATAGAGGTGAATGGAATTTAGATTTTCTGAAGTATAAAGTTGTTCCAATCAATTTTTTAAGAAAGAATCTTTTGGATTATCCAGAGTAACAGGAACACTGTTTCTGAAGAAGATTGCTGTTGAGATTCATTGAGAATTTCAATTTTTCTAATGTTGTGGGCACCGCATACTACAAATCACAAATTCCATTTACTTCTATTGTGCTCGGGGCAGACAGGTCACATCTCAGACCTTGTATCTTGTATCTTGTATTAAATGCAAATGTAATATTGAATCATTTTATCACATTTGAATAATTTCTAATCCCTTTCCATCCTGATTAGGTTTAGCTTTCAACATTTTTAAATAACTAAAGTTATGTATAACCTAAACTAAAAGATTCAATTTATATTTGTTATCACTTACACTAAAACAATATAGCTTTATTGTATAACCGGTGTATCCTACTTTATTTTACACCTTATTTTTTTACAACTGGAGAACCCTTCCTGACGATCGAAATTGGTTTTGTTGGACTACAAAAACACCTAGTCTACTCGCAGTCAAAGGGTGATGATTCTTCTCCCTTACAAACAATCTTTGGCTGACACTAGCTTGTAAAGAGCACATTAAACAGAAAACAACCAGAATTTAATTTAAGACATTACAAAATGTACATTAATTAACATTAATAACAATAACAAATGTAATGTCCCCTTGTAGGATTTATAAAGTATACATTATTAGTATTAGTATTATTATTATTAATAATAAGGTCCAATAAGAATGTCTTGGGTAAAAAGCCAACCAGGAACTAGATCAAAAAAGGAAGCAGCTATCAACACCCAAAACTAAAGATGAATATCTCAAAACCTGCCCAAATTAAACCAAAACTATCTGGATGGTTGGATTCTACGTATGATTCCATTGGCGGCAATTGAGATTTATTTTTTTGTAATTTAGGTGAACCAAAACTTTTTAATGACTGCAACCCTTCAATGCATCAACTTAATTTATCATTATTAATGCTAGTCTTCCAGTTGAAGTATCATCTGTAACTGAAGAGTATACAGGTTGTGGTTACAGATCTGTCTATTCTACAGACACTTAAAAAAACACACAATAAGAGTTCAGTATGAGATTTGGATGGCGATACTTACTATATGGAACACACTCATACTGGACCTCTAAGTACTTGTAGGTGCCAGGGCATGGATCAGGAAAGACATCAGAGCCAGTGACAACCACACACTGCGTACGGTTGTTGCACCTAGAAAAAAAAAAGATTGACCAGAGATTGCATCATGACTACCCTCAGCAAGAGCACTCGGCAAACATTAACAGCACAGAGTGGGGGGGGGAAGTGCATAGTTACAGCTACAAAGAAATTGATGAAATCCCAGCCAGGACTGTCACATATGCATTCTAGTTTAATCCTTGGCAAACAGAGAGGAATGAAAGCATTAAGGACGTATAAATGATATAAATGAATATGATAATGAATAAGCGAGCCGGTAAAGGCATGTAAGGAACTAGCGATGGCATTTCCTTAACAGCGTCTTCATACCACTATTGAAAAGGAAGACATTCATTAAAGCACATAAAACAGGTGGCGGTGACATGCGTGTGGACTGGAATGGTGGCCCCTGGTGAAACGGAGCGGCTCCTCTGTGTGTATGCGACAAACAGGGCGTGAATGTGTCTTTTTTTTAATGAGAGGTTATTGTAATCCAGTATGAAATAATGTCCCTCTGTCGGATGTGTGAATTGCAAAGTTAGTGTGTGTGTGTGTGTGTGTGTGTGTGTGTGTGTGTGTGTGTGTGTGTGTGTGTGTGTGTGTGTGTGTGTGTGTGTGTGTGTGTGTTTTGTGTGTGTGTGTGTTTGCAGATGTTTCTGGTTGCTAACAAAATCAAGTACTGTATAGTGGGAGGGGAAAGAACAGCAGACGACTGAGTTTGTTTAAATACTGTATAGGGTGAAATTGGCTCCACTTCAATCAAGTTCTCTTGAGGCCGAGGGATTGAGAATAATGTCAGCAGTAACAGAAGCAAACAAGAAGAAATTGGCACCAAAATAGGACATTCAACAATTTGCAAGCCTGAGATAAATATTTCAGAAGGTCAGTAGCAGTCATGCAAGTTGGACATACATTTCAACATTGGAAATGACTTTCAAAGAATCATTAGTAATTCAAGAGGCTTTTTGTCGCTGCCAAATGGGATTGTGCTGCAGAAGAAAGTACTGTACTTGTGTACAATTTTCAGATACTTCTCATTTACTTAACCTTTAACATACATATTTTATATTAGTTATTTATTATAATGCATTCTTATGTATTATTATGATGACATTTATATATATTTGCTTAACTTCAATCAGCTACAATATTAAATTGCTGCTTACATGTTGATGCATCAGTGATAATAATAAAATAATAAAATGCATAATAATAATAATAATAATAATAATAATAATACAGACCTTAAATTAAGCCATTCGGCATTATAGTCATTTTTACTTTTGACTATTAATACTTAAGTGTTTTTAATTAAGTAAAACTTTGAATGCAGGGTTTTTTTACTTACTCATTTTTTTCCTAGTTTAACTTAAACTCACATTTAAAAACACTGACATATTATCACCTCTTAAGTTGATGTGGCTAATGTGTTTGCAAATAATTACCTATTTACACATCCAGAAGATACGGAGCAATTTTAGTGTTTATTTGGAGTTCTGTTTCTGGCCTAGTGATGACTGTAAGTCCAATATATTCACTCTCTTCTTAGGTCTGTTTTGGTATCTACCAACTCCTGAGGGAAATATCTGGCTCTTAAGCTCCTAATGCTGCACTATGTTTTTTACATATCCCAATCGGTGCAAGTGTTAATATGAAAATATTGATTAGTGCATCTAAGTAAAAAATCTAAATAATTATTCTGCCACTGCTAATCTTTCCACATTGTAAGAATTCACTCTGGCATTTATTGTACTGCAATTTTTAGATGTTTTGGAGAAAAGGGAGGTGTTGTTGCTAAGCATTTAGTCACGCTTCCTCTGTTTTAAACTGACGCTGAAATCGCTGCATGTAATCTCTATTGCCCTGAGCTCAATCTTATGGTTGTAAAGTGTTTGAATCCTGCTTCCTTTCTATCCAAGAGCTGCACCTCTGACCAGAAAAACAACCTTTATTCAGTTAGTTTCACTGAGTCAGAGAATCGGTGGCCATTGAAATGAGGTAATGTAAGTCAGCGAAACGGCCTTATTTAGATTATCTTCTTGTGTTGTTTTTTTTTAACCTACACTAATAGAAAACAGAGAGGTAGAGGGAACAAGGTCGGCAGAGAGGGATGTCGGACATGCGGTCTATTTACAGTACATCTCTGAGAGAATGATCACCAGAATATTAAACAACCCCAGTAACCTGCGTTGCCATTAGTTCCTCGATACATTTTTCATCAAGACACTTGTTTTTGTCTACAATCAAACATTTTACTTAACAGAACACTTTGATGTTGTTGAAAATCAATCCAATTAATTCCTGTCTAGCTGCTTGTGTTGTGAAAAACGGGTTGCTGATGAATACTTTTGTCGCAATTTCCAAACCAACAAAACTCTGTGTGGCAGACGTCCCACTGTTTATATCTCCCCAATCTTGTTTAATGTGTTTTTTAATCTGTCCGTGGTGCTATTGCCTTTTGTTAATCTTCCCCAACATTGGCAGAGAGCTGTGTCTTAATGTTTTGCCGGTTAAACATCCTCCTTGTTTTAGTTTGCTGCAGACTGAAGGAGGACTGATTACGGTCTTCCAAAGCTTTGTGACTGCTTTAACATCCCTGGTTATCACATCAACTTTAATTACGGTCAGGAGCCCATTTCCTCTGATCTGAATCATTAGAATAATTCTAGCTTAGGGCTTGTGGTGCAGAATCTTCTCAAAGCTTTCGCTCACACACTGCCTCCAGGGAATCTTCCATGGAGATAAGTTTGAAGTTCAGCTCCAGCAAGTGAGTGTCTGACTTGTCAACAGATGTGGTGCACAATGTTGCAGTCAAACCGAGGGGCACAGACACTTTCAGCGGCGTGTTACTGTACAAGAATACTGGGACTCGGCTGTAAATTCAGAAAGACAGAGTAAGACAGGAGAACTTGATCTATTCCTGGGCTATTCTGTAGTGATGTACCTCATGGGAGCAAATACAGACATGAATGAGGGATTTAACCCAAAGGAGTACGATGGTGGGTGGTGATGCTCAGAAGCTAGCCTAAGGGGGGCTAGGTTAGGATAGAGCAGAGCATTAGAAGATGAACTGTGCTGGTTTCTATTTATGAATAGTTCATCCGGTGCCCTTTAAAAATACACACCCCTCTAGGGGTAGGCAGCAGTCGAGTTGAAGTGTTGCTGTGCTGTCATTTGACAGCAAAGCAGCATCCTGTGAGAGGGTAACCAGGATAAAAGGCACGATGATGGGCACTGCTCACTACCTGAGGCAAAGTCACTTCAATCCAGTATCCAAGTATTTGAACAAAGCAAGCCTAATGTTCCAAATAGGGAATTAAGAGGGTGTTCATGTGACTTGCAGTCTCTCTGAGCTACACTGATTACGACTTAAACAGCAGCAACAACACACAGCTGGTGTGAAGAGCTCTGTCACACGGATGTCAATTCCTGCCTGTCAAGAATTAATCTGTGCCCCAATTTCAAAAAGCCACCTACATGATTTAGTCAAAATTGAAAAGATGTCAGATGTTGATTAATTGTCCGGTATGTACGTGGCTGCACGAGCAGCGTGATAATTTAAACGTTTCTTTTGTATGCAGATATGTTAAAGGCAACAGGAGAAGTAAAAACAAAAAAAGGTCCATACTTTGCCAGTTCCTGGTTATGTTTGTGAAATAAGATCCCTCCTCTCCCCAGTGTTTTACCTTTGTGATATGATCTTGTAGGCATCGGGGAGGTAGCAGTTGACATTCTCCATCTGGAATGGGTCCGCGTCACAGATCTTGTCATCGGTTCGGCCGTAGTTGGCCGTCTCGATCATAATGACATCACTCCCCGGGCAGCGGAGATCAATTGCATATCCTTCACATGAGAGCTCCCTCCTGACCAGCCCGAAAGGCAAGGCCGCACGGATGAACCCTGGCAGAGGCACAAAGACAGAGACAAAACTTTTAGAGAAATAATAAAATTTAAAGGATCACTGCTGCAATACAATAAGACCACACATCATGCGGTAAAAATCCACTGGCACAAAATAAATAGGCAACAGCAGTCCAATGTTTACCACAGTTTTAAACAGACGAGCCATTACACGCGATACAGGAATGGAGAAAGACAAAACAATTCATCTCTCCATCTCTCTGTGGTCTTGGATGTTGGCTAAGACATCAAATCAAAGTCATTGGAGACCAATGGTAACCTCATAAATTCTTCAGCAAACACTAAGGCTACATAGCATCAGGAAGGCCTCCACCTAGAGAACATCCACCACGGAGCCAAACCTATCTGGACCGAGAATTGTTTGTTTTACAGTCGTGCAAGCCCCCTCATTTGTTTCTTTTGCTTTACTTGCTCTGTAAAGAAAGATAGAGAAAAAGTCAGAATCCCGGCAGAATGGAGTGTAACATAATCCATTTTACAGTGTCGGCAATCGAAGAGTCTGGAGTCCACACAGGAGGAAAAATCTATACATGGAACACAGCAGATGGGAGCGCAGCCAAATAGCTCTACTTTGGAGAAAATTAACTATTTTGCTCAAATCTGTCCACCCACACAAATTACAATGAAATAGGTTATTCTTCTGTATTTCCTTTTTTCTAAATAATAAAATGTCATGTCACAAATAAGGTGGAACTACAGATATGCAGATTTGCAAAGAGAGAAAAAGCAATACAAAAACTAAAGAAAATAAGAAATCCATTATCTGAGGTTAAAATGATCCAAAGTAACAAAAAAAAAAAATGTCTTTGCAATTCTAAGAAAACAATTAGGTAAAATCTAAGTAGAACATGCAAATGTGTTTCATTTAAGAAGCGCAAACAGAGCGCTGCAGGAACCGTCAATAATCGCCGTTGTTTGCAGCACTAGTAGGTCCCTGAGGGGGCAGCTACCATTTGTATTTTCTGCACTGCTCTTTCCTAATTAGCCCTCCTTTCAGCCTCTTGCCTTTTCCATGCTCCCATTGGCTTCAGAGCATTGTCATGTACTAACACTAACCACCCCGGGTTCACTTTGCCCCCTCACTCTAATTATCCTCACACTTCTGACAGTCAGGGCCTGACGCAATTAGCATTGTTTGAACTGCTCAAAGTTGAAGTGGTTCCGGCTTGAAATTCCTACCCTAAAACCCCCGACCCAAATGTCTGCTAGTCATTTCAGCCTGCTGTGCCTGGCTCACTTATAATGATATTCTATGTCAGTCCGTACATGTCATACTAGCAAACACAGACATCTGTGAAACATTGTTGAGAATATAATGTTGGAGTCATCTCATATTAGGAGAAACTTCTGCACGCACTAGTAGTGGTAGCAGTATAAGAAAATATGAAACTAACGGTATAATTTATCTGGCATTCGGCCATTAGACATTTCATTATAGTGCTATGATCTGTCTAATGGCCAGTAGATTCTGCTTAGCTGGACTGTTTATCACCTCATTAGGAGACGTCAGTGTAGCCGAACCATAAGTGGAGGGCTGTGGGGTCACTCCATCTATTCCAATAACCACTACAATTACCCAAACCTTTCAGAAAACCTGTCCAGAATGGTGGATGATAAAACACAGAGTGGAGTCACCGGCTTTACTGCAAAGACTAATGATCGCCCCGGCTGCCATTCCTCATGGAAGGAGTGACGGGTTTATCACGGCAGCATACAGAAAGAATGCATTTCATGGGGTTTTAAAATTCTGAGCGGAGAGAGACCGTTTTCCGGCTAAAACACCCTCACTGACACACACATGCACACGCCAGCTGCCTTCCATGATGGCATGCTGCTGTCAACGGAGATCCAGCGATTGATTGGGCCTGTGCCTTGCTGGCCTGCTCCTCCCTCGCCTGTATAGATGCTGTATCTGGTCATAGGCTAACACTGCATCAATTATGGGGAGTATCTCGACTCTACTGGCAGCTTACAGAATAAATTGCTTTTTCTCCAAACTGCGTATAGTCTCGGTCTCATTAATGACTGTCTTGTCAACTTGTAATTGGGCAAGTAATGACAAATCTGTCCAAAAAGTTAAAATAAATATAAAGGATATTTTTTCGCTCTGAAGGATGAGAGCTGAATTCAAGGGAATATATTTTTGGTTTACTTAACTAGATGCTGCTTAAGATTTTAGGATTTAATCACAGCTAAGAAAGAAAAACCTTGTGACAACAAAGATTTCTGGATGTAGGTATTCTTCTGTGTTGATTTTCTCGATTTAAACAAGTTTTGAGAGATTTTGGAAAAGAGAGTAAGATTGTTTGTGTGCACAAATGTCAATGTCTTAGGGAGGTATGAAAAGCTTTTCATCTTGCGTTCTGTGCTTTGTTTGACTGCTCAACTTTGCAGCAGTTGAAGACTGCGACAGAAGGGCACCAGCTGCAGGGAAAACGGTGTCAGGAAAACGGCAGGAAAAAATCCATAACACGATCCAACGTGTGTAAAAAGAAGAAGAGAATGGCCTGCTCTCTCTGTCTGTACCTTGGATTAACTTTACATTACACAATCAGGGAGGGAATTGAATAATGCTTTATATGACCACTTAGTCAAATTGCCATGGTAACCACTTTGACTTAGCCATAATTGGCTGTGATCCCTATTCCTGGCCTTGTTGACACGAAGCCTTATCATGCATTCTGGTCAGTAAGTGACTGTGAGGAAAGTAGCTTTTCAGATTCCTCCCCCTGACCTGCCTGCTAAGCCGTCTTTTGAACTGAAATATGTTGCATTCTGGGAGTTTCTCTTTTTTTTTTTCTTTAGTTGACAGCCTATAATTCACTGGCGACAATCCCTCATAATACATATTTTGTTTTCTATCAACACCCTTGAAATTGGAAGTGCTACTGTGGCTCAGATGGGCACATCTGAAACCATCCACAGAGTTACACTTGGTGGCTTTTAAAACCCTGGAGATGAAGCGAAAAGATAATTGAGGTTTTGGTGTCAAGATATTGCCATTTGGGGACTGCATGCGCCAGACCATAACACACATGTTAAGGTTCATCTTTGCTGCTCTATGCGTTAGCAGTTGTGGCCGACCTTTAACCCTACAAACTCCACTGTGACGGTGGGAGAAAGAACTGGAGGAATGTTTGATCAGTCCAAAAGAAAAAAAGAACTGGGCCATTTTTGGAGGGTAGACAGAGTGGCGAGAACTGGCACAGACAGAGAGCAAAGGCGTTGCTTGATGCTTGTCATCCTCCATTAAAGTTCCTTTGATTGGCCTTTGTGGTCCTGGAAACGGCAAACAGCTGCATGCAAATGGCCCTGTTTCCCCAAGGCTGGCCCCCATTGTTCTGGGCTTGGGTTTGACAGGGACGCTTTCTCTGCAGCATAAAGGAGGGTGTAGCCTTTAGTCAAATAAGAGTTCCCCCACCGTGGTCACAGCAGGAGTACTTCAAGATTGTTTGTCTTTTTATGTTGTTTTATTCCCGATATTACTGGTAGCCAACATCTTTGGAAGAATGCGCAGATTTTAAGAGTCAAGCTTTTCCTCCAACAGCGGGGGATGCCTTCGTAATCCAATATCCGGAGTGACAGAGTGGTCTTACAGCATGTTTTGCTCTGGTGAAGATTTTCAATGGGAATTCATGAAGTATGATAACAAAATGAAACACACATTTTAAATCTTAAGATTCGGGAACAAAGCATCATCAATGTTTTACCTCTTTTTTCCAGCTCCTTTGTTCTTTACTGCAGTATTTCTAATCTGTTCAGTTGAACTTTTTGTTTGCTGGCCAAAGAATAAAATTATCTTAAATTTTTTTTTTTTATCCAAAAGACGATTGCAGAAAACATTTTATGTATTTAATAAATCAAAAGTACACTTTACTGTCCATACACATGCCTTTCAACTGACAAAACAAATACTTGGACTAATTTGGCTTACACTGTACAAAGAAAACACTCAAAATTTCCATTCCCACATCCCTAAATTTGTAAGGCATCCGATGTTGCTGCTCAAAATGTGTGACTAACATTTACAAATGTAGTACATGACCGCCCATCAGAAGTGAGAGTCACACAGGACCGAGGTGGGAGATGAGAAAAGAGATTTGGGATTCACAAAATAACACGTGCTTTTCAAATACAGACAACACCCCGAGAACTCACTTACTCTGCCACAAGGGCTCATATTTCATTTCAACCGTCAAAATGCGGTGAAACACTGGAAATCTAGTTGGACATATGGCACCATTTCCCATGACACTTTAGTCCCCGCTCTAGTCCACCTTGCTGGGAATTGTTTCTAAAGACGGTGTCAGGCAAGACCACAAACCCCAGGGCTACACCCCCCTTTCCCAGACAACTGCTATCAGACACTCTTGATTACGATATAAGTATTCTAAAATAGAAACTGGCAATATAGGAGTCACATAGATACAGTCCATTTGAGGTTAAATGAAGCGCTCTGAGTCATATCTCTTTTTTCCTGATACATGAATTCAGTGTAGCCACTTCACATTCCAAAGAAAACATTTGTATTCATGGCCATGACCTTTTCTCTGATTCATCTCCTGAATGTTTCTTGACTTACAAAAAAAACAGTAGGTGGAAGGAGAGAATCACATGCTCCACCTTGATGCATGTCTTATTAAAGGGGTTTAAGAGTAAGGATTTGTCATATTGCTGAGGCTAAGTGAGCTAGACCCTGCTGCTGCCTCTAAACTCCTCAGGTGGGACAAAACTCGATCCTATCACCACCAATCCAGGTGTCGAAGTTTTCTCTTTTAGGTGAGCAGGAAAAAATTAAAGGCCAAATCCAGTATTCTCATTCTCATAATCAGGGTGTAATTTGTGAAAAAAACAGAGGGAAGGGATTTTTTAAGACATTTTTATTAATGAAAATAAATCACGAATTTCAGAATTTGAACTTCTTCACTGCATTTGCAGTAATATATATATATAAATAAATCATATTTATTCTTGTTAGTTATTAGTATTAGTGCAGTGCCTGTTCAAAACGGGCATGTGTGGAATGGGCCGATTACTTGGCCTGTGGCATTGCTGCTTGTAGCTTTCTCCAGAACTATTTTACCGCTAAATAACTTACATAAGGCCCCCAAAACACTTAATATGCAACCCCACTGTATACTTCTGACTAAAGGCCAATTTATGCTTCTGCGTTAAATCGACACCATGGGTACGTAGAGGAGATATTGCCATCGCCTGACGTGCACCTCTCAAAAGAATTTAACTACATGTCGCAGCGTCGCACGTCGCTTGGCTGTGGCTTGGTAGTGTTGCATTTCTCCCTACTCATTTCCTGGTTCTTCTTCTCCATAAACAACATGAAATCAAGGAGAGGGTTATCTTTTCTGGCTAGAGATTTCTGACCGTGGTAAGAAAGCACAGGGGAGACACTTCTTTCTCCCACTATGCCTCTAATGTCCACCCAATCCCCGCATACACAAATGCAGGCCCTGTTATTCTCTTAAAGAGATCGACGCACACATCAATGCACACACCAACGCACAAGTACAAACTTCAGGCTATTTACATAGGATACAGCGAAAGTTCTGCATGGAGCCTCTGCAGAAGCATAAATCCAGCTTTACTGTGTACTTCTACTTCAGAGGAAAACATTGTACTACTACAGGAAGCCAAGTTTGAAGTAGATCGGATGAACGATTCTCGAGATATTTGAAAGACACACATACACACACACACACTCAAGCACACAGAGGGTCCTCAATTTTTTACTTAGATTTAATATTTTCTTGTTCATTTGAGTCCACCTGGGACTGTGAGTTCCCCTGAGGTTGGATGTTGCCCTTCATACTACCTGTGGTATAATTCTCAGTTCTAGCAATTCTAGGATTTTTTGTGACGGTCTTGTAAAATACGATGATATGCTGCTATAAACCTTTTCATTTTCCCGGTTAGCTAGCTATAGTTTTCACGCTTCAATATGACATACATAATTGTGCTTGGTGACATTCTGAAAAGCCGTGCATGAAGCAAGGCTAATGGAACCAGGTTAAATAGGTAAATTAGCCACAATGTCAGTTATTTCGCACTATATACTGTTCACGAGCTTTAAAACACTTCTATTTGAGGTATATAATATATGGTCAATTGGTGCAGTAGTATTGATCACTTTGAGGGGGGGATAAATGTTGTCCCCATTAGGGATAAAAATAATTCTGCAGAGGCCAGGGATATATAGACCAGAAAGGGAGAAATCCCATGCATCCCCCCGGCAAATGGCACCGTGCTCATAATTGTGTTTATTACCCACTACTGGGTCATGCTAACTTTGCAACTTCATTGTAAAGATTCAGGGAACACAACTCTGGAAAAACAATTTATATTAGAGTAGCTGCACAAGTCTCCTTGAGCTTTCCAAGTAAACTTAAATTTCACATAAATCATATAAAATGAATACTTTTAACATTTTGGGTAATATGCTTAGTTTTTTTGCTGAGAGTTAGAGGAGGAGATTGATACCTCTCTCATGTCTGTATGGTATATGAAACTAGCAGGGAGTTAGCTGAATTAGCGCAAAGATGGAAAACAGGGGATACAGCTAACCTAACACTGTCCAAAGGTAACAAAATCTAACTGCATTTTACATTACTGAGCAATACCTTCAGTACATTTTGTAATATAGGTTTCTTTCTCTGAAAGTAGAATCATAATGATATGATCAGTAATAAATGCAGATGAAAATGTAAGTTAATTGCTAGTTGGCTAACAAAACAGCTAGCTTAACTTAACTTAACTACTTGGCTAGCTACACTAGCTAATCCATAGGGCTACTGTCTGTGTTTTAGCCGGACTGAAAGGCAAGCGTTTGAAATAATTAGCGTAAATTTAAAAATTATTTGAAAATAATAATTTTATTTTAGGAGGCTTGTGCTGCTCGTTCCCCAGTATAGCCTATATTGTTTGTCGGAGTCACATTTCCTAAATCTCTACAACGGGCGTAAAGTTACCATGACTCATTAGTCAAAATATTACAAGAGTGATGACCCAGAACAAGAAAAATAACAGAATTTTCTTTTAATACCACAATGTACACAAAATATTTGAAATGGACAGGCTTTTCTATTTTGACATCTGAAATTACACAACTTACAGAAAATGTTGACATTTTTCCACAACTGATGCACAGTCGACACGGTGGATTACTTTGGTTCAACATAACAGCCAGCTCAGCTACAGAGAAGACTGCAAATGAAAAATGTGTCCCAAAGGAGTGAGAACTAAAGTTAAAAAAAAGCCAGAAAGTGCAGAGCTATAATGACTGTGTCTTAATTAGGCCGCAAGAATCGAAAAAAGGTTTTCTCCCCTGTCGATTAGTTGAATGATCCCTGACACTGTGGGCGCACATCAAAGAAAACCAGCAAGGAAGCATCATTACATCACTAACACATATAATCCTTTAAATGTAAAGAGGGTCAGTGCTTAATATAAGTCACAGTGACAAGAGTAATTAAGTTGCAGAGACATTACCAGATGTAACGTCTTCTTTTGTTCGGGTCCATGGACACATCACTCGGATTAAAGCAAAGTATAATTCAACACCTTGTATAGTCTACTGAGAAAACAGCCCTTTCATAAAGATACAAATAACTGTCACAAAGGCTAAACATTTTAGAGAGAAAAAAAATTCTACTTGGAAGATGAAAAACCTATATGCTCCTGGGGGAGATCCATTTTGACAGAATTAGTTCATTGCTTGTTCAATATCTAACATATTGTTGCATCTCTTTTTGCAGGGAAGTTGATGAAACACACAGAAAGAGGTGTGTTAGAGAAACCTTCCCAAGTGCAGCAGGGCTATAGTTTCACAGGTTTGATCTACCCTGAGTGATGCTTAACTCCCCATAAAGCCCATATTTTACCCCTGCACTTAAACCCCCACTGGATTTTCCGCTCAAGAAAACGTCTCAGAATAAGTCAGGTGCCTCCCTCAGGGTGCGGATGGAGAGTGAAAAAAGGGAGGATGAAGTTGGGAAAGAAAAGAAGGAGGATGTGAGTTTGGCTCCATCACATGCTTGTGTCTCTGTTCTTGTTTGCTGGGGCAGAGTCTCCCCATTTCACCCTCCTAATCAACCCTCCTCCACCCAGCCCTGCCTTTACAGAGCGAGCTCAGGGGGCTTACTCAGTACGTCACATAGACAGGGTGTCAGGAGAAGCTGCAACTGGAACACGGATTACATGAATAATGAGCCACAGACTACAAGGATGACTAGGAACAGAAATCAAGTCCTCAAGACGATAATGAACAGACAATTCTGATAAGAGACGGTCTTTATCTTTATGCAGAGCCTGAAGTAGCCTTTAATGCATGGTGCTATCACTTTACTGGGCACAAGTCCATTTTGGTGCTTTCGTGTCTCCAAATAAACCCACTTGTGCCAAAGATGAAGTGGCGTAGTTGGGGCTGTGTTTATGCGGATGAAGTGGCGCAGTGCAATTCTGGTATTTGTTCTGGCATTAAATTGTGTTTCTGTGTTTCATCCCAGATTTTTTCATGGCTTTAGTTGGTGCACAGACAACAATGGTTTGTTTTTAATTTTAACATACATTTTTCATCTGCACATTTAATTGCACATACTAATTCAGCTTTTTTTAATGCTATTAAGACTGCATCTGTGCTGGCTTAGATTAATGGATGATGGCTATCAGGAATGGCTTTAGGACACATCTTAAGCTCCTGCTAACAATATTTATCCTCCTGTATCCCCTTTTTCTAGACTGCCTACGTTGCACCAGGACTGGACTTCTGGTCAACAAAATTTCAAAAACTTTGCGCTTGCACTCCAGTTTCAAAGACAATAGAGCCGATATATGCATACAAGGAAAACTGCAAGGTGAGGGACAGATGGTAGCTTAGCTAGCATTACAACTAGCAGGCTGTGGGTTTGATGATTTGTGTTGTGACTTTTATTGAATAAAGGTTGAAGTAAAAACATTTTAGTAGGAATAGAGTATTGAAAATGATGTTTGTCTATTTACTTCAGTGGCATTGAGCTGTCACCTCTTTGTCATTCGGAACAGAGGAATCTTTTTGTTGGGGGACAGCAACCCACACATTAAACCATTTGAGAAATAATATGATAATAGGACTGTAATGCTGAAAGTGGAAAATAATTTATTTTGAAGGCATCCTTCAATGTGGTTTTCAAAATCTGATCAAGTAGTTCAAGTTCAAGTTGAAGCTTTATTGTCATGTGCAAAACAATTAAAGTGAAGCAGTCATACCAATGAAATCATTGGTTCTCAGGCAGTGATCATACAAATATAAATAATACAATACAAATAAAATTAATAAAAATGACATAAAGGCATAATGTTTGTATGAATATTAATTATGATTAAAGAATTATTAGTAATTAAGAAATTGGTATTGGAAGGGGTTGCCTTGCTAAAAAGGTTTGTTTCTATTGTAACCATACATTTGTTTGCATTGTTCACATCAAAATTTGTCAAAAGTCAAACGATTCAAATATTTAATTGCAATTAATTGCATTAATGTCATAGTTAACTCGCAATTAATTGCACATTTTTATCTATTCTAAATGTCCCTTGATTTCTTTTTGTCCCATTATTTTTTCTCATTTTAATGCTCTTATCAACATAGAAAAGTGGATTGGCTTGTGTTGTGCTTTTGTCGCCTGGCTTCGACGAGGGGGCGGAGAATTCGTATCAGCTGTGCTCTTGGCCATCAAGTGGTATTTCAGACTGGACGTGCTGCGATGATAGCTCAGTTCACAACGACAAAACGCACAGATCACTTTGGTCTTGTCAATGGAACCATTTGGCAACTTTTTAAAAGTAAACTTTCCATTCAGAATCTTATTGGCATCCATTTCAGCGTCTCGCGCTTGCCATCCACTCTAAACGTTAACGTTAGCCTACTACTCTTTGGCCGGCTCACAAACCCAAACAAGTGTGTGCGGCCTGTTTTCTTTCCGGTCTAGCTAGATCCGGTGTGGTGTTGTAGTTTTTCTAACGTTACTAGTTGTCGCAACAGCATGTGAAAAAAAACTACAAAGTTTGCTAGGCCAAATAGAACGTTAATCTTGCGATAAAAAAATGTACGCCATTAAAATGGGTTTGCGTTAACGCCGTTAATAACGCCGTTTAACTGACAGCACTAGACAAAACTCAACAGAGGTAAAAGAACTTAAACAACGGTTTGCATTTTTATCTTTGCTGTACAGACTTTTACAAAACAAATTAAGCACAGTTGGTATGCGCTTTGTCACATGTTTACCTTCCTGTACCATAGTAGCCAAGCTAGCAAGACTACCAAAAGGTAGCCTACAGATAGCGGTCTCCACTCGGCATGTGAACCTTGATTTTTAGGTCGGAGCGGTCCGTTGAGAGTCTCCCACGCATACAAAAACAATGCCAGCACACTGTGTATGAATACTACACATGCGACCCTACATACGGTGCAACAGGCAAGGCCTTTATGGGCTTTTATACAGCTCTGTTTGGAGTCTCTCGGAGATTTACCAGGAAAGTCAATGAAAAAAAAACATCCAGGCACATTCTTTGGCAATAACCCGCTGCTATCTCTGGAACACTGACCACTTTGATTGGCTTGAGCGTGATGACCTTGCCCCATTCCCTTCCACCAGCATTCCGGTCAATGCGAGCTGAAAACAGGGGCACTGATAAGAGATGCACAGATGGGGAGATCTTGATGACAGACAGTTTCCTGCCCTTCATCTTTGATGAGGCCATTGTGCCTTGTGCACTCAATGGGGATATATATGCTACAAGAGGGGGTCAATACCGATAGAGCAAGGCAAACAAAAACGTTCTTTGTGCTTTGCTGTTTCTCAGACTATTTTTTTGCTGCGTACTTATTCAATTTCCTTCACGGCAGGAGAGGGCTTCCTTATCTTTGACTGTTTAGACCTGCAAATCGGCTGGTGGCCTTTTGTTTGCAGGTGACCCACCCTTAGGTGACATTTAATTCCTGGACAAAAAATGTGTGGTCATGCTCTATGGCACAGCCTCTCAGCCTGAGGAGATTACTAATACAGTGAAAGCAACAGAGCTGCATTCATGGCCTGTAGTAAGAGCTAGCCGGCAGACACAAAGAGCGAGACCCAACACACAGTCTAACACTGGTTTGAATCATACATGACCATAAGCCACGCAAAAGTGAGTGGAATGAAAGAGAAACCATTGGTACATGAACTAAAGTGGAAACAGTTTCATCTTATATTTACACACTAGTCCCTCTCTGTAAGTTTTTCTCCCTCTCTGTTTTATGAACAGACACATTGGAAAAACTAAACACACACACACACACACACACACACACACACACACACACACACACACACATACACACACACACACACACACACACACACACACAGAAAGCACACTTACCAAATCATCGTCATCATTTCTTTAACTGATTGCTATCCTTTCCCCACTGTTAACATTACTATTACCACCAGCCTTTACTGTGTAACTTATAACCAGCAGAATCAAAAATGTGAGCTGTTGTGACATTTCTGATACGGAGCAAGGAGGAGGACAGATAGAGACAAACGCATCATTTTCGAACGATTTTCACAGTAAATACTGTATAATTGAGGCTTTGCTCTCTTTTTCTTTTTGCAACAGCGAGGGGCTTTTTGTTCAAATGGCCTTCGTCTTCTTTTACACACACAATGTCTCTCCAAAATCAAGCTCTCTTTAATAAACAAATGCTTGCAAATGTATGTCACGATTAGAGAAAAAAACAGCTGGAGAGGCTGTGCTAAAAGAGAAAATGTGCTGCCGCAGGTATTTATTTAGAGCAACAATCTGCTTTGATTGCCTTAGCACAATGTCATTTTGGTGTTAAATGTTATATCTCTTTTTGCTTTTGCATGTTTGTTTAGCTCTTGTGCTTTTTGTTCCAATTATATTAGTTCTGACATGCCTACAAGCTATTTAAAAGTATTGAGTGAACACTGAAGCATACTGAAATCCGACAGGTTCTTGTTGCTTCCGTAAATACTTTCGTCTCTGTTCCAATCGTGATTTATATGGTTGGTAAACGCCTCCCCACACACAAGGAACTCTACAGCTTTCTATAGTGTAGACTTGGTTTTATTTGAAACCCTTCTGCTTCCACTCAAGATTAAATGCATTACTTTGTTATGACAGCTGAACCCTCCTGTAAAGCAGACTTACACCGAGCAAATCCAAAAGTTTAGATCCTGAAGCAAACTACTTTGTGGTTGTAAGCGGGACTCATCTATTATTTGAATTAGGCTGCCTGGAGAAGAAAAAAAAACAAGTGTGGACATCATTCACGAAAGGAAAGAGTGAGGTAGGCATCTGCTCCAATGTTTATACAATTTGTTACCATAAGGGGTGTGAATTGAATGGCTCCGAGGTGCTCCAAGCAAGAGAGATTTAAAACATGCTTAACTAATGAAATCAAACTGTCAGAAAACTGTTGCTCCTCGCCCATTAAATTAAGTGTTTGTTCATCAGCTGGCTGCATAGCAACAACCGTGTCTTAGCACACAATAAAGCACAAGCTTTTCTCCTAAAGGAAAAAGAGCTTTGCTCCTACATTCGCATATTGGATGGAAACATTTCTTGCTGCTTTTACTTTACCAAAAACGCACTCAGGAAATCGCTGTTGCAATAAATCTAGGATGACCCCATCAAGGGTGATATTGTATTTCATTTCCTCTGAGTGAAATACTGATCCTGGAGATCCATGTGACTCTGGCTCATTTCAATTTCATGTTTTCACATGATTCAAAACTTTCCAGGTCCTCAGTTATTATTAAACCAGCATATTGTTGTGCAATGCTATGCAAAAATATATCTGGTGCTCAGTACAGAAACTGAAAAGCTGCATACTGTAGGGATAGTGGCAAAACGCCGACAAAACTGTATTAGAAATGAAGATAAAAATAACAAATGTGAGGATTTATCCGTCTCCATGTGGCAAGAAAATCCATTCAATCCATATGATGAACCCCTGCCTTATTTCTTGACATACTTCCAGTTGGCAAATTTCATACAAGACTAATATAGTATAAGATTTTTTTTGTTTTTCTGTGCTTGTTCTTAACACATAGATTGACCAGTCATCTGTGAATCTCCCATGGTTTAGCTGATAATTCATGATGACCCTGCCATAGATCCGCAGCATTCAATATGAATTATAAAATGGCAAGCGAAGCATATCAATGGATGACAGACTGGATGTGTATGGCCAGGGGCCAGAGAGGAGTTAGAGCACAATAGCTTCCCCATTCAGTTAACCCCAGGACTGGAAATGCCAGTGAGGCACGAGGGAGGGTCCTCCATCAGCACAATGTATGGCACTGCTTGAGACAAATATTGTGCTGAGACGTATTGTTAACCTTTACAACCTTTTGGGGAGAAACACAAGCATGCTGGTATGTTCAACCAAGGAATATTTCACAATCTCCCTTTGAGAGAAATGTGCAGTGTGTTATCCAAAACAGCGGGGGGCTCAAAACTAAAAGAAAAAAAAACAAGAGCAGAAAATCTTTTTTGCTCCTTTTTGCCTTTTTCCTTATACATGATTCTGTTTCTTCTGACTTGATTATTCAAAAAACTGCATATTAATGTCCGTCATTTGCCCACTCTGCCCATGCTGGAACACTTTCTCAGACCTAAACAAACACTGCCTCTTCACTCTGTTCCCAGTCTGTGCAGATATGAGACTAACCATTTCATCTTTTACATTTTCCTTTTGTGTAATATTTAGATATGAAAACCAAAGTGCCTGCTCTCTCTTTGGCATTTAAACACAACAGCCAGCTAAAAGCGTTGACAGTAGACTTTACGACATAATCCCCCTAAATCTGGCTTTCTTTACTTTAAAGACTCAGATAACAGCTCTCATTCAGTCACAGCAGGTATGTGCCTGTGCACTTGACCCACCTTTGTGGCTGCTTCCTTTGAATGGTCGTCTTCTTTCATATCTGCAGACTGGGCGGTCTGAAACATCTAAAACAAATCTGATACCTGCATGACCTAGTTTACTCTAGCAGGAGCGTCATTTTATATACTTATTTAACAGCACATGGATGAAGAAGAAATGGAGTGCAAATATTGAAAACAAGAAATAGCATATACGGAGAATTTAGAAGTGTCCTTGTGATGTTTTCCCTGCACCATTATACATTATATTATATATACAGTCTTTAAAGTTAGATATTTTGATCCCATCCAACCCCATTTCCGACATTCGTTCTGGATTCAAATTGCCTTCACACACATAAAAGATTGAACAGAAAAATGAAGCAAGATTGTAATGTAGCATTACTGTTTTTACTGTTATCTCATTGATAACAACATCACTGTTTACTGCTCACTTTCTTTACCCCATATCAAAGCTGTAAGTTACTGCCATTGCAAACAGAACATTTCCTACCTTACTACTTCACATTAAAAGCATTCAACTGGCAAAACACAGGGCTGCTTTTACAACAACACACCATCACTTTTTAAGTTGATATGGCAAACAGTTCCAGCAGCTACACAGAACAACATTAATATTCATTTAGAGTCTTATTTCTGGCAACAAGGTGAATTCAAGTCAAATAATTACTCTTTTCTAGCTCGGTTTTTACACTATCAACTCCTGAGGGAAATATCTGTCTCTTTTGCTGCTAAATGCTCTACTATGTTCACCAGCTAGTCGCTAACTGTGTCGGTCTGCTGTTTTGTGCTGAGCAGGCAGCGACAGTGGGTTTTTAGAGCTTTTTCCTGAAAACTGGTACAGCGATCTGCTCAGTCCCTTTGTAGAGACTTCTTTGCCGAGAGGCAGATGACAGCATGGGAGATGGACAAGCTAGCTAGCCATCTCCCAGCTGGGAGTGAGGCAGAGGGACTGTAGAATCCACACTACCGCCATGGATGTATTATTTTAACTGGATACCGGATCCCAAAATAGCGCCTATTCAGTTCAATGGAGTTGCTCGCCTGGCACATACGGAAAAACAATTTCTAAGCTTCCGGGTATATATACGGCCCACTGAATATGAGCAGTAGTGTTTCTCCTGCTGGCCCCACCCGTGAGTTCCCACTGAGCCCATAGACTTTACATTGTGGTGACGTCACAGGTTTTTAAATCGCTTTTTTTCGGCTAGAGGGAAGTTTTCAAATATAAAAAATCCATGGTTTAAAAATTCTGAATAGAAAGAGTCATAACTGACCTGGTTTGCAGGTTGAGGTGCCTTATCAACAGTTTTAGAGACGTCTCGTTTACAATGGTGGCCTATGGGGAAATCCTTTTTGGGCTGCAGGGAAATTTATTGTTGCAATACTGTGAGTTCCCACTGGACAAAACTGATTGCAGAGCTGAGGGCTCTTCCTTGGGGCCTGGCTACCGCTGGCTGATTCAGGTGGGTCAACGCTGAATTGTTGCATGTATCCATGGAGAGTTATTTCAAGGTGACGCAAGGCAACGCGAGGCAACGCATTGTGGCCACTAGTTCTTTGCCTTTTGCTTGGTGTGTCACTACCTTTAAACAACGCTTTGAGAGTGGTGAGATTGAACCAAAACAGTTAAAGAATGAGCTGAAACTTACTACAAAGCTCCATAAAACCAAGGGTAGCTTCAAATTCAGTTGATAATTCATTGATACTCCATCTGTAGGTTCTTCACTATGACTCTTTGATACATAATATACACTTTTTTGATACATAATATAGAAATATTGACTATAGCCGCTTAAAGGATTTTAACTTTAACTGAATGCCTGCTAGCATTTAATTTTGCACAAATTGATAACGTTAGTCAAAACAGAGGCCCGACTGGTGTTCATTTTTCCAACTAGCCAGGAAAGTTAATACCAGGAGAGAGAAAAATACCTTTCTTTTCAGCTATGTCAATGAGCATTTTCATAGCATGAGGAATGTTTTGGGTGAAAGCTATAACCTGATTATACTCTCTCCTGGTGAGGGACAGGAGGTAATTATCAAGTAGTTTTCGGTGCTGGCACTATGATGGAAGCGTAGATCATAAGCGCTGGGATGCAGGCCCTAGGGCTGGACAGGCTGGAGGTGAGTGGCATGTGGATAGAATCAGATATTGTTTTCAGAGGGACCCACACACACATGCATTCCTTTATTGATGGATGGCAAATAATATGCATTCTTAGGCCTGAGAGCCCTCGCATTCACTGAAACCCAAAACCTGAACTTGCTGCATACCAAAGCAGTATTCCTCTTTATGAAATCCAACAGGACTATTCAATTCAGTTTCTAAGCCAGGCCACATCAGAGGGCAATTCTTCAAATGCCTCAGTAAGACTTTTATATATTATCTAAAATTATTAATCTACAAAAAAAAATGCATTTCTGCTTGAAAGACTGCAGGGATGGCCTGCTCCATAGCACTCTATATTTGTTAACAAACTGTACACCACACCACGCCAGACCTAAAATACAACTAGAAGAGAAACAGCAAGAGGGAGAAAAAGGGCAAAATCCAAATTGAAAAGGAAGCCCCCAAAATAATGTGCTTCAACTATCTATCTGTAATCAATGCTTGGCACACAAGCATGTGATTTGGGGTTACTTTGTTTCCCGGCACAATGGGACTGAATGGGGAAAAAAATGTAATGATTATCATTAAGCAGACATACCAACATCAGTGGTTTTGATGGGCATGTAACAGACGGGAGTGTTTTGTGACAATACTTGTAATTACAGCCAAATGTACTCATCAAAAGTGAAGGAAGGAACCAAAAAAGAGCCTTGGGATCTCATTGCAGACAATTAAAAACACTGACACATACTTTCCCAGTTCCCAAGTCTGGCACTGAATCAAGTGCATTGCTTTTGATGCTTTCAGGTACACTGGCTGCTCAGGAAAAAAAAAAAATGCATCTATTCTCTACGGCTCCAGTAGCTCAAAGTACACTCAAACACAACAGTTAAGTGTTGTTCTGGAAGTGAATATTAGAAGATAGTGCCCGTGGGTTGGCAGCGATATTCAATGAGTTCAGTACAAAGTCTTTGAAACACATTTTTCACACTCCAAGGGTAAAACCACTGAAGAAGAAGAACTATTATCACACGTCAAAGAATATGTGTGATTAAATTCCACACATTCATAAGCTGATTGATGAGTGACTCTTTGAAAGTATGACGAGAATCACATTAACACTTTCTGCCACTCAACTCCATGGTTACTCACCTTGTGAACAGTGAAAGCAAAAGAGGAGGAGGACGAGGCAGCGAAACATCGGACACCTCCACAGTGCAGAGGCCATTGTGCGCTGTATGCAGACAATCCAGGGAGCCTTTTGGCTAATAATAGTGTTTCAGTGTGTTGCAGTGGGAGAGTGGAAATCTGGAGCGATGTCAACGATCAGTAGTTCTCGGAGAAGCATCACAGGTCATCTTCTCATCTGGAAAAAAGGGAGCGGAAAGAGCATAAAAACTGAGGAAATGGAAGGTTATCATTAGTATCATTACAGCCTCAGGTGTGCCATTTTTTAACTGGATTCTACACGTATGCCTTGCACTAAATTAAATGTAGTCATGAATCTAACCACCATGAAAACAAAATCCCTGACTGCTGTTTGATATAAAAAACAAAAGCTTTTTTTTTAAGTTTCACAGAAATATTAAAACTTTCATCACAAATGTTTGACATTAAAACAAAGCAGACAGGGTGTCTGGTTCTCAGCACTTTGCAACGTTACAATACAATGTTCACACTGCCTCATTCTCCCAATCTTCCATGTTCCACCTCCCTCATTTACTCCCGGATCCCGCAGGAGAAAGCTTGTCGCTCTAGCAACACGTTCACACAGGACGCCATTAGAGACACAGCTGCTTTGAGAGCGACTTTTGTCTCCTTCCTTATCAAGGGGTGGCAAAAACAGCCCTTTGTGTGCAAAAGCAGCAAAAGGTTAGAGCCTGAGACGGACTAACACACCAGACAGATAAGCTGCTTACCAAAGTCAAACACCGAGGAGGGATGTGTTGTGTCATGTGAAATGCCACACATACACAACACACACACACACACACACACACACACACATACACAACACACACACATAATACCAATGACACATGCACTTCTGAAGACATGGACACACATGCAGAGACAGCATCCACACACTTACATGTAAACACACACACATACCAATATATTGTATCTTGTTTAGTCCCATGTGCTTACCATCCAGCATTTCCCCAATGCACACACACACACACACACACACACACACACACACACACACACACACACACACACAGATACATATTGTAAACAGGATCCGTCTCTTGGTAGCCGTCGCTATGCAGAGGAGAGTGAATGTTTCCCGTCTCTGAATGCCGCTCCTCCAGAGCCACTTGTCAACTACCCTGATTACTTCATAATGAACCTAAATTTTAGCAGCACAGCAGTCTGCTCTGATCGGTCTCCGAGCCCCACTAATGCGCTCGGATATTTTTGGCAACATGAGAACCCACAAAACATGGGAAGCTTTCACATTAGCGTACTGAGTAATAATTTTAGTCACTTTGGGATGGATTCTATAGATCACTGACACCTGGTCGGAGGATAATAGCTGAAAAAACGGCCCACTGGATCTGCACCTAGCAGGCTGAGATTGTTTATTTTCATTTGCGGTCACCCTGGCCGAGCAGTTGTGCAGCACAGTCTGTGCCAAGGAAACACACATACACCTAACTTATAATTTATCAGTACAACTTGGGTGGTTTTTATAGGAATTGTGGTTATATTTGTCTTCCAGTTGTTTATCTGCCAGTGGCGCCGTAGCAGATCAGATAAGACCGAATTGGATGGCGCAAGCTCTTCTGTGTGGGAAGTCTCGTACCACATCTACTGAGGCTGCTCACACTCTCAAGCCTTCTAACGAGACTGCCACCAGTTTAATATTGGGCAGAGCACAAAATCTCCATAGACATACAGTACATGACTTCTTCCTTAGCCATTAATCTTCTGCAAATATTAGGCCTGGGGCCATGGAGTAACCATAATGGTGGTTGACAGGAGGAGATTGGAAACTGTTGGGGGGACATCCCTTGCCATTCTGGCCTGCTGGGCCTGCTGAGCCACTCAGCCCCTCCAGACACCAGGGGGCGAGAGCCTGCCAGGCCTCGCGGATGCAGACTTGCCCTCACCACCCCGGGGATTCTTTCTCCTGATCAGCCGTTGCCCCGCTGAGTAACATGTCTCCTTTCTCCCTTAAGCTGGTGGAGGACACAGCCATGCTCATCTTCCTAAAAACACTGTTTTGTTTGGTGGGATTTCTGCACTGAATCAGTCCGGACTAGAGATAAAAGGATTAGGCGATTAACATTAAGATGCTTTACACAAGCACTGACAGACGTATCATAATTTCACATCAGGGGACAGGGGGATGATGGTTGTGGGGGGCTAAGATGTTCTCAAGCAGAAAATGATTTTAAGAGGTAACTGAGGCATCGTTAACCCCTCCAATATTGTGCTAAGGAATTATCTACTATCCACCCCCCCAAGCCTGGGAATTGAGGTTACTTGTTTCTCGGCCAGCGATCTTCGCATAATGATCATTATGAGGCACATTTGTTAAAAAAAAAAAAAGGTACACAGTTATGAGTAACTGTCACCACCTACACTAAATCTAATGAGCTCAAACATTTAATATACACCAGAAGACCACTGACTTAATAAAAGTTATTCATTTTCTACTGCGCCTTCAGCTCCTCTAAAAAAAATACAAGTATATATTCCCCCAGGTTTTCTCTCTCTATTAACAGTATGTCTTTCTGGAAACAAGACCACAGGAAAACCACCAATGAAATGAAAAATGATACGCAAACATTCGCGACATCTGTTTTTCTTTTGTGTGCCATACATACACAGTGGAAACCCAAGGAGAGAAATCTATCATCAGTTAAGATAATGGAGAGAATCACAGTCCACAGCCAATTTTTCACATCAGCCTGATAGAAATAATAAGCAAGCATTTAAAAGAGGACGGAAAGCAATTAAAACATAATTAAAATAAATGGATAGAAGGAGACAGCCCACATGTCTTCACATGAAATACAAGGCTGTGTGCAACAGCAGGCTGAATGAATGTGAGTCTCCTTTGACAAAGCTTGTGTCTGCCTCACTCAAGCTGGAGAGGTGTCCAGTGAAAGAGCGAGTGAGAGAAGGGGGGAGTTTGGGAGTTTCTAAGCCGGGACGGACTAAATGGATGGGAGAAGGAAAGCAGAGGAGGAGAAGAATGGAAGGGGGAGAAAAAAGGGGGTGGTAGGGTCACTGTGGAGGATTGACAGCCTGTGAGTATGGCCTGACCTCCTGGGTGCGCCTCCAAGTTTTCTCCACAGGCTTAGAAAAGACAAAAATAAAGCCCAGGAATGTTAATTTATTTTCAATTGTCAACACCGAGAAGAGAGAGATAAAGAGCGCATACATACATATCAAGTAAGGCCGAAACAAAACTAATGCGCAAGTCCAAGTGTAAGCTGAAAACCTACAAGTGAAATAGAGATGTTGAGCTGGAACTTGCCAACACAATGATTCTTCTTCCACCCTTTGAATAACTGCTAATTTGAAGAACTTTCTGCCTCGCCCCCATGAACCACATTCAGGGCAAAAACGTCACACATGTGAGAGGGGAATTTCAAACATCAGAAAATGGTTGATGGGTTAGAAGTGGGAGATGGGAACTGCAAGAACTAAGAAAATACAGCCTCCAGACACTGTCCTCGGTGCACCCTGATGTTCCCAAGGAACTCTTTTGTCATGACAGTCTTGTCAGGACTGCACTTTCAACCCCTACAGGGACATGATGTCATTTCCTTGGCTCCACCAGAGATGTAGTGAACTTGCCATCAACTGCCAGAAACAGAGATGGGCTAACACCGAGCTCAGTCTGCAGTGTTTTCTCAACACAGAGCTGATAAGACACGCACATTACGATAAACAGGTGGTAAACTGTGGTTTACAGCACACAAAGAAACAATAAAGTTTTCTCAACCGATGATCGACAGAAAATTAAGTCATTTTGTTAAGCAAAATTATATTTTATAGACCAATTGACTCTTACGAGCAACACAATATCCTAAACAAACCTGTTGTTTTGCTTTTTTGATGACAGGAGATCTGCAATGAGTAGTCGATTAATCGATCAACAACTATTTGGATAATCAATGTCATTTTGAGTCAATGGATATATATAAATTGGTTTTGAACTGTTGACTGGACAAAACAAGCACTTTGAACATTTGTTTGTAATTTGGAAAATTGTGATTGACATTTGGACATTTTATTCTATTTTTGGACCAATTGATTCACTGAGAAAAGTCCTTAACTTGAGAGCAAAAATATATCCTAAACAAAGCCTTTTATGCTTTTTGAATGATTCTTTTCATAGCAACACAAAAAGACGTGATTAGAGATGTCATAAGAAATTATGTTGCTTTGCTGCATTTTGATGTACAGTTTGTTGCATGGTTTGCTTTGGGGCTGCAACTAACAAAATATTTTCATTATTGGTTAATCAACAGATTATTTTCTCAATTAGTTGTTTGGATTAAAATGTACAAAAACTGTGAAAAACTTTCCCAGAGTCCAAGGTGACATCTTCAAATCTCTTGTTTTGTCCGACAAAAATATATTTAGTGTATTATTAAAGAAAAACTGTAAATATTCCCATTGACTGACTAATCGATTAATTGGCTAATCAATTCAGCTCTAGTTTTATTTTTAGGGAAATGTGCCTTTGGATTACTTCGTATGAGCTGGTGTGTGCTACTTTTTCCTTCTTAATTACAGCCTGATTCAGTGCCTATAAATAATTTGTGTCAACAGATATTTATAAGCTGGTAATAGATCACGGAACTTCTTACATCTTCTGTTTAGGTGTGGGTCAGAATGACTTCCTGTAACATTTAAATATGCAAAACTCTAATTGCAGCTTTTATGTCTTCTTTGTTTTCAGAATAAATGGCTCTACATTAAACGAAGACGTCTGAAAAGAGAAAATGTTCTTTAGTGCAGCTCAAAAAGCCCAAACAGAAAACCTCTCAAAGGTGCAATGATTCACTATTTTATTGAAAGAGAGAGAGCAAAACCGTTGGTGTGTTCAGCAGCTCTTGGCCAAATGATTGAGGCAGTAGATAAGATAGAGTGCCAGCGGGCAGATGGACATGGAGAAACAGAGAGGGGTGAGTAAAGAAGCTTAGTAAAGTGAGGAGAACAAAGACGACCCAGACTGAACAACCAGGTTAGTGTCAAGCCAAATGAAGAGAGGGTGGGGTGTTACAGTCTTCAAAAAGGAGCCGTGCGGAGGAGCAGGCACTTGAAAAAAGGCACAAAGTGGATGTTTCTGTCAAGGTTTGTAGTTGAAATCACCTGTCAACTGAATAATGAAACTCACTACTATTATTATCTCTGTCTACTTCATCCATTAAAAGCAATATTGGGGATGACTTAGGGGCTGCAACTTATTATTATTTTCATCATCGGTTTAACTGTTGTTTATTTGTATAATTGCTTTGTCAATAAGCTTTTCCAACATGATGTCTTCAAATTATCCAAAAGCCCTAATATACACTTTGGTATAATTGAAGATTGAAAATATTCACACTTGAGAAATTGGAACCAGTGATTTAATGCTATTTTTGCTTCAAAAAGTATTTAAATGATTATCAAAATAGTTTTAGTTTAATTTTAATTTAAGTATTTTAATTTTCTTTCGATTAAACGACTAATTGTTTCAGCTCTGACTGGCATATATATATATATATATATATATATATATATATATATATATATATATATATGACTTAGTCATTGGTAATCTTGACATACACCAAACAATTGCAATGCAGAAATGTTTTATGGTAGTACACTCATTTTTAGATTCTCCACCTCAACATTTTGCAAACTGTACTTGGGCTTATTGAAGATGTATTCTGCTAAAAAGCTGAATTACAAATTTGAAAATGTATGGGGTGAAAATGACTAAAATGTCTGTTTCAATCTCTAATAGTCGGCCACAGGTTAATACTCCGGGCTCAGTAGCCAATCCGGCTTGGCATTGAAATTATATGGCTGACCTCAGAGCAGTTGGTTAAGCAGTAGGGTCACCGGAGAGGAGCAGAGAGCAGCTCGAAACTGACATGGAAAAGAGAGGTTTCTCTTCTTCAATCAGTCTCTTTATAAATGCACTGACAGCCTCACTTCTCGCCTCCTCCACACATGATTCTAGCACTCCCCACACAAACACATTCACACACCCACTGCATACCTCCAGCTCTCTCAAATGTCAAAAACACATTTTTATAAGAGAAACCATGAGTGGCCCAGCAGCATCACCCCAAACCTAAACTCACACCAAATTAATTCAACACGTTTCCAGCAGGTGATGTGTTGATGTTCACACCTTATTGGGGGGAAATGCATTGACACCATGCTTAATGTTTAAACACTGTAGCCCTATTCAGACTGGATTAGTTTTCAGCAAAATGTACATAAAGTAACTGCTAATACATTACGTGTTAATGTTAATGAAAACACGCAGGCGAGGACAAATGTGTTTCATCAGTCTCCATTCATGGGCTGCCATCGCAACAAAGATGTATCATAATGATCAAACATCATTTCCGCAACTGACAGCAAACTTGTTTAAACAATGACAAAATAGAAAAAGGAAACGAAAGGTTGCATCTGGACCAGAGTGATGTCAGTTTGGGGTTAAGGCCAGACGAGAGTGTGCAGAGTCCCTCCCACCCCCCCACAAGAAATGACACATTATTTGCAAATTATCTCAGAGTTGTGATTTCGGATGGAACTAGCTGAGGCTTTATCAGAGGTTATTTGGGTGTAGAGCTGGCCAATATATTGAAATTATATCGATATTGTCATATGAGACTAGATATCGTCTTAGATTTTGGATATTGTAATATAGGTGTTGTCTTTTCCTGGTTTTAAAGGCTGCGTTACAGTAAAGTGATGTAATTTTATGAATTTACCAGGCTGTTCTAGCTGTTCTATTATTTGCCTTTGCCCACTTAGTTATTATATCCATATTACTGATGATTATTCATCAAAAATCTCATTGTGTAAATATTTGGTGAAAGCACCAATAGTCAACACTACAATATCGTTGCGGTATCAATATCGAGGTATTTGGTCAGAAATATCGTGATATTTGATTTTCTCCATATCGCCCAGCTCTATTTGGTTAGGCCGGCCGCTAAAATCTGCACAAGTTACTGACATGGCAAGATTCAGATGGGACCAAAATTTACAGACATGCTTCCAGTTTCGATTACATTTGACCTCCCCCCCCCCCCCATACAACTAATCTCATCCAAATGGGGTTTAAAACAAACTGGTACAATGACAAAGTGACATTTTGTTGCCAAAAGCGGAGAGCAGTTAGTTTTTTTACTGAGAAATATATGCAAATTGAGCAAACACCATTAATCCTTAAGGGGAGCACTTAGTCAGTGGTGTAACCATTTTTTTTAATTGTATGCAAGGAAGTAGATTTGGCTTCAGAAGTGGGTGAGGGGCAAATGATCTAAGGCCCTGTATCTATATATTTATTTCAATCAAATAACACATTATTATGAAAGTGGTTATTAAGCTTTCCAAATCAATGGTATTTTTTATTTTATTAAATGCTATGTAAATCCCCACATTGTTAAACACCACTGAAAACCACATTTTGTTTTTGTTGATAGGGACCTCATTCACAGAGCTGAAACTTTTTGCCGACTCCTCAATTAGTCGGACGACAGGAAATTAATCTGCAATTATTTTGATAATTAATCAGATTATATTCAATTTAACAAACTGAATATCTCTGGGTTGTGGACTGAGGACGTCACATTCGACTTAAGTGAGTTAATGTGGTTTTTCATTATTTTCTGATCTTGTATAGGCCAAGTATTTATTCAATTAATCGAGAACATAATCTGCAGATGAATCGGATGATGAAAATGATTGTTAGTTGCAGCCCCATCACATTCTCACTGTCATTTTTTTAAGAATATTGACTGTGGGCTAAATTGAAATATACTGTTGTCTCTTACCCAAAAAAACTGCAAAGGAGTTTGCTGTGCAGCTTGAGTAGTGCCTGAACTCCTCCTCTTAGGCTGCAGGTACAAGCTCCAACAATCAGAGTCTCAATGGCTCATTTTATTCAATTGTTGCTGAACACAAATAGTTATGTTATTTTTTGTAGAAAACTCATGTAGCACCTAATACAATTAACTCTTAAGATTATTAAGATCTGCCACACAGCTGTTAAGTTAATGGTTTGTGTTATATAGGGAGACTTTATTTTTAATCACAGGAACATTACTGTTAATCAGACATTTGCATCACATAAACAAGCTGCTGCGGCCTTCCTGACATTCTGATTTACACTTAGTTACTCACTTACTGTACACTCAGTGCATCTTATTGATTTAGAAGCTATTAAAAGTTATATGGTTTCTTTCAGCTGGAAACAATTCAATGCTGTGACTGTTTTTCCACGATGACAACTTCATGGCTCGCTTCACGTACACTGACACCCTGGTTTTATCATCTTCCTCGAGTTGATTCATTGAAAAGTTTAAGATTTTGTCCAATGTATAGCACATTTTTGTCCCAGATCCAGTCTGCTTTGCATTACCTATACATGGTCAGCACATGGGCTGCATTCTAACTGTGGACAGTTTGTGTGGTCTCTATTCACTCGTGCCTGACGTGCATTAATTCAGGACTGCAATGTGCACTCAGAAACATGGTGACAATATTAAATTGTTGCTTGAGTGTTACGCTTGTACACAAAATCATCAAGGGACAATTTGTGAAATAAAGTAAGCGTATGTTTGTTGTGTTAAGTTGTAAAGCACAAATCACTACATACAAGGGCTGAAATCAATATCACGATATTAATACAAATATGTTGTTGACAAGAAAACACATTCACAATTCAACAATCACACAACAGTCTCTAAAACTCCACACTTTCTAAAATTTTAAATTTCATTTAATTCATGAAACCACCTTGAAACATGGTTCTGCTACAGCTACAGTAAAATTAGTAAAATTGTCTCATACACCTTAGCTATTACACAACGGTGTGGAGAAATTGTCAGTCCTAATGAGTCCCATGGGATGGCTGCCAATGCTATTATGGACTCACGACTGTGTTTAACAATAGACAGCGGACATTTTTTTTCTGCAGGTTGCAGGAACAAGGGCAAAAAACTCATAACACCATTTCATTTTTTTCTGTTTCTCAGTGTTTTGCTTAATACTAGGTATATTTCTTTTTTTTGCCTTGGACAAAAGTGTTTTCTAAAGGGCTCCCTCCTAATCAATACCTGCATGCTTTGTAATGGCAATGCTATTCATCTGAGGCTGTTTTATTGTGTTTGCCAGTTATTCTACTGCTGAGTGTTGAACTCGTTGAAAGTTGGCAGACTTTTCCTTAAACTACCAGCTAGCGCTAGCTAGCTACCTATGGTTAGCCAGGTGCTACCGAATGCTAAACAAGAAATTTTTTAGGCAACCAAAATGTTCCAATTAATTTTCATGAACTGAAAACACATTGTAAGAGGCTTAAGGTTTGAAAACGAAACCACGCAAACAAGTTCACGGCTATTTTAATGTACACAGTGCCATAGATATGCTAAGCCTCTTTCCTGATTAACAGGTTGGCGCGTAGCCCCGCCCTAAAGCATCCCCTGCTTTATTGTCGTTTTTAAAAATAAATGGGTAACACTTTACTTGAAAGTATCTACGTAGGAGTGTCATGAACACATGACACTGTCATGACAAAGTCATGACACATGAACCCTAACCCTAACTCATAAACCTAACCATAACTTGTCATGACAAAAACCGAATGACACTTACTAAAAGAAGCGTTATGTCATAAACGTTTATGACTTGTTTATAATGTTTATGACACGTTCATTAAAGTGTCAAATCACTCTTATGTAGATACCTTTAAGTAAAGTGTAACCAATGGAAAATCTTTACTGAGTAATGTAATAATACTGTAATAATTCAAGTGAAAAGTAGGGTCATTTTCCCATAGACTTCTGTCCAATCTAACGTCTTTATGCAACCAGTGGAGTAACCCCCTGCTGGAAATTTGATAAAATACAAGTTTAAAGCACTTCCGCATTGGCTTCACTTTTCAGACCCGAAAGTTGTCGCTTGGCAGGGAGTAATGGAACAAGAAAGAGGAGCCACAGTAAGCTGTTAGATGAAGAGCTGCAGGCGATGGCTGCACTTCTCAGCGAGGTAACTAACTTTCACTTTCACTGTTCGCAGACTCATACCATGTGCAGCATCAAATCAGATCACAGAACGATGGAAAAAGGCTAATTATTGCCTGACTTCTTTATTAAAAACGTCAATAGTTTGTTTTGTTGCCCCCAGTATTCTGGGACGTAGTATTAAACCACATTTGCTGTTACCACCTGGTGTTGCCAATAAACCAGGACTGAAATCTTAAGGATTGACACTTTAAATCTTTTATAACTTTTGAAGCAGACAGATATCTGATAATTCAACTTTTCAACAGTCACCACAGAAGCAACTGAAATGTAATCACATTTAAAAAAAAAAAGACAATCGTGAAATGGAAAATAATGGCATATGAGTAGTGGCAGCTAATGTCATTGTGTGTGCTCTTATTTGGGAATTGTGGAACATTCAAAATATGAATGTTATATGCATATACAGTATAGAAAGCATATATGTAGATGTGTTCCGTTTTCTGGGTCATGTACAGGTATTGCGGGTTGTAATAATCACAGAAAAACTCCCAGAGATCCTGGAGGGACTGGCCTGGACACATAACTAGGTTAGTTTCATTCAAAATGTTAATTGTAATTCAATTTGTCAAAACATTATTAAAATACTTTATACTCTTGAATGAAATCATGTGTGTACTGTCCTGTTCAAATCTAATAGCATTTATTAGAGGCAGATTATTTTGAATTACAGCTCTGATTAGAAACATTCTTTTGTAGAGTATTTCACCAGGTCTTAAAATATCAAGCTAATATCCTTTAGCCATATTGTCCAGCTCTACAGTTTGGCTGTATTGAGTTGGAAGTGAGCCATGGACTTAATATGCATACGTGCGTTGTAGGCCTGGATGGGTTTCATGCTTGTTTTCAGTTCAAAGTCATTTTTCTCAGTATTGGTTTCTATTAATTTGTCCACCCACTCGGTCTGTTCCTTTGGAAACTAAGACATAGGCATCAGTCTTCAGCATTTCCAGTGGGAAATGGGAACTGGGAACTGGTTGGACTTGTTTTTCTTGTTTCTTTGTCCATAATTACTTGTTCTCTTCCTTTCTTGTCTGTGACAGTCTCAGGGTTATTATTTAAGACTTACTACCCCTGATTTAGCTGTAACACTTCATTTTTATTTTGAAAGATGGACCACTGCAGGTTTACCGGTGGGCTTAAAATATCTCTTCCTTCATAGCAGTTAGATTGATCCCTGCTGTGAAAGAAAAAGCTGAAACATACCTTTCTTACAGACTCCTCACTGGTGCAACCTGAACAAGTCAGAAAGGACAAAAATACAACACAATTACACAACATAGCCTCCAAACAACTAGATAAGTTTCCAGAAATTTCAGTCCAATCTTGGAATGCAACATTGGCCAGACATCATGTCATAAATGCACCAAATGTGTGAGATTTTGTCAAAACACAGACTGTTTACAGGGCAAATGAAGGGATTTTAGGCAGAAAAAGTCCACATCTCTAAAATGAATGTTAAAATGGAGCCTACAATGTATCTAAAAAGAATTTCAGCATACCAAATTATACGCTTTACCAGCATTTCCACAATGTTTTTCTGCTCGCTCCATTGTAATGCAAACTGGAGGGCCATACGAGTGCAGGGAGACTGAATTGGAACAATGATGAAAGTGCGTGCTATAAGAATCAGGACAGCTGTTAGGGTGTACAGGGATACATTTAGTGGTGAAGGACAGATTTTACTGAAACGCAGCTATGTCACTGTGTGTGCAGCATGTTTCACTCTTTGTCTATGATTGTCAAACTGTTTAAAACAGATTACACTTGTGGCTGTATTGTTTCTTACTTTCAAGAAATTTAAATATTGTTCATGCTGCCAAAGATATAATAATAATACAAAGACACCATATTAAAAATAAATAAATAAATAAAAAAGTTGATTTTAAAATTCTGGAAAAAATCTGCTTTTGGTTCAAGAAAACCACTTGAACTGTAAATGCTCTGAAACATCCGGTTGTATAGGGCTACAACTCACCAAGGACTCTTTATAATAAAAAAGTAGCATTTCTTTGAATAAGCACAAATCGATTCATGCAAAAATATGAAACCTTAAAAAAAAAACCTTCTTTCAAGATTCCTTTTTTGAAAACTACTTCAAAACCTTCTTTTCGCCTGCTATACACCTGTCTGCTCAATGAGAATAATTGTTCTGTACTTACATAGCCCAACGAAAATAATCATTCTGTGCGACATAAATTAAACGTAATTAATAAACGCTTTTCACTTATTTTTCATACAGAATACCACATTCTTGTCACTGATCTTCCTCGGAGACAGTGTAATACTCCCACACGCTGACATTTTCTCTCACTTTTATTTGTAACATGCACACGGCACCCGTTGCCCTCTAACGTCACGCTGAAGTTGTATCCAGCCAGTGGATTCTTCTCCTAATCAGCAGCTGCAGTAGAAGCATATATTCTAGCAACTCTTGTCCGAGTCCAACCGCAAAAAGACACAAAATGACAGATTAAAAAAATTGGTGAATGTCATCTTATTTGCTGACGATGGCAGTCAACGAGGTGAATATCGGCTGATACCGATGTTCGGCCGATGAATCAGTGCATCCCTAATTACTGTATTTTCATTATCAATTAATCTGTTGATCTTTCTACGGTTAATTGATGAATCCGTTACTGTATAAAATGTCAGAAAACAGAGAAGAATGTATGTCACAAGCTCCCAGAGCCCAATGTGACAACAGTCCAGACCTCAAAGATATCAGTTTACAGTGATACAAAACTCACTATCATTTCAGTTTTAGTGGCTACAAAGTTTATTTGTCCACTCAAACCCGCCAAAAATCACCTGACAGTTTCACATCACTTGAAACATTTGTCTGAACAAAATAAAAAAGCAGAGCCAGAGTGATGAGCGTACCCCCGTATAAAGCAACAAATATAAGCAACCAACACACAGCCACCATACCATATCCGATGCTTCAAAAGCTGAGAAAATGCTTCAGTAGATGCAATGCCTTTCTCTGCTGCCAAGATTCCCTTGTGCTGTGTGGCTTAGCCCAACAGTAGTGTAAAGGATGCATGCTTCTTTTATTTTATTTTCAGCCCCCCGCCTCCGTTTTTTTTCCTCCTCCAGTACATCATTCCTTTGGGTGTTTGTGCGGTGTCCCTTAGTTACCGGTTAAGGGAACCAGCAGCTCAGAGAGTTAAAAGCCTGCCCTGTCCCACTCATACGAACAAGGCCATCAATAATTCACCCTCATCGGGAAGCATTATCTAACAGCAATATAAAAATTTAAACATGGTGGGTGACAACACGGAAGCATGAAGAAAGTGCTCCGTAAGGGGACACTTCAGGTGGCGACAATGTCGGCAACAGATATGTTGAAGTGGAGACAGAGGTAAGACGTGTCAGCCGGCCCTGTGAGGCTGATTTAACCATTACACATAAAAGACAGATGCCTCGCTGAATTAAGGGAAAGTAAACAAGAAGGCACATCTCCTCTCGCCTCGACCGGCCCTGTGTGAGTGCAGCACAGAGGTGGAAGCATTTGCTCAGCTATATTAACGCCCAGGCTCATTCTCATTGACAGTGAAATCCCTCTAAGCCTAGATCAATTACATCCACCTCTGCTGTAATTAAAATGTCCTAACAAAGGTCTTAAGAGCACAGGACAGAAACCTACCCATTGACAATAAGCTCAGTCCAATCTATAGTACCATCTCAAAGAAAGTAGCCTAAGATTAGATTCAGGCTTTCTTTGGACATGAAAAAAACATCCATGAATGGCAGTGGTGCTCAAAATCAGTCCTTTTTTGTATTCCTTAAGGTCATGATATGATTTAAGGTTATTATTTAAGTACACAAGCTCACATTAAACACTATTATGCTGCAATATTATTAATTATTTACAAAATAACATACAACAAATAACTAATTTATCTATAGTACAAAAGAAACCTGTGCTTGTTTTTCTAGGCCTGACTTGGAAGAAAACAAATTATTTGTTCTCTTAAGTACATCTGATACTTGACTATGCTCTGCTGAGAAACAACATAATGCGTATAGGTCTCCTAATTAAAACTCAGCAGTGGAGTGATTAGCAATCACAACTCCACTCTTCAAATATCAAGATCTGATTTGCTTGGCTGATCAACAACAAGCTTGCCTCTCTCACTGCAACTCACAGAGCCTGCACTCTCTCTCTCTCTCTCTCTCTCTCTCTCTCTCTCTCTCTCTCTCTCTCTCTCTCTCTCTCTCTCTCTCTCTCTCTCTCTCTCTCTCTCTCTCTCTCTCTCGAAATGGAGCAAAGCAGAACAACTATACCAGGTTCTATATATTGCTTTTCTTTTTTTTGCCAGGATGCCATTTAGGTGGAAATATTAAGCCCTTTTTTATGTTGACTGCCAGCAATCTTAAACGGATTACACACCGCTGCTGATGTACACTTAAATGTTTTTGGATTCACATGATAATTAATCATAGTATGAAGTATAAAACATCAATAAAATTACTTATGGCAGCCACCAAAATTAAACTTGAAAGCTGTCCCCTTGCTGCGCCGAGGAGGGACTATTCCACAGAGAGAAAGCAAGATGGCTGACTGCACTGACACATTGTGAAAGCACGCCTTGCCATCCTAGGTAATAGATTCTTTTTGCTGTGTGACTCCCAATGCTTCTCATCTTCTGTGATGCCTGCCAATCAAGGCCCAGGGAACGTTCAAGGGCTTTGACAATATATGTTCACCTTGAAAACACATTGGCTTCATCGCAAGACACCAAGTGACACCAAGCAGGCATCAAATAGCCATTAGACGTGGCAGACTACAGGTGATCCTGTGCCTCTTTTTTCAATATGCTCTCTGAAAATTGTCATTAAAAGTATTACTTACAGTATATACAAGACACAAGACACAACTAAACAAATGTGACGGATATGTATGTGGACAGTGCATGAGAGCACTAAATGTGGAAGGATTTTATGATCATTTCAGAGAATCTGCCATAAAACTTAAAATATATTCAATTTAGCCTTTCAATACAGCGTATAACTGGTTCCTCAGGAAGCAAATGTACCTAAGCTGTTCATGTGTAGCCATTTAATAGAAATATTTTAGCGGAGGCCCTCCGGATTTGGAAAACAAAACATGAATTTGGATGTATACCTGTTACATTACACAATTTCTTTCTTTTCAATACAAAATGAGAAATAACAATGTTACACCACATCAGCAGAATAATTTGCATTTGATGGCCTGAACCTCAATTTCTGGAGAATTATATGATACTATTTAGGAATTTGAAGAAGAGAGAAGCATTTCCTCAGTTGAAGACAGATGACCTGTCAGATACACCTAATACCAACACAAAGCCCTCAGCCTTTAATCTGCACACTTCCTGTGACCTATACTATGACAGAACCAAATAAAGCACACTATCTTTGTATCCCCCTGAGACAGAGCAGTGTCCTCATATGCTAATGTCAGCCAACGTTGGAGAAGAAGCTCCGAGGGCGGCCCAGACAACTCACAGGTCAGTGCTAATCTTCTGATATATGGAGCCTAAAGACCCGGGACACATCCATCACACATTGCCAACGGCTCCCAACTGGGAGAGATCTGCACACACCAAAGGGTTAACACACATCCCAAAGAGACCTCTGATGATCCATCACTCAAGAATCAGCCTCCTTTTGAGCAGGAGCGTCCTTTAACCACACAGAGGGGGTAGCTTTCTAAGCAGAGGCTCTGCAATGAGAGCCAGCGTGACTGCTAGACCTAAGCTCCAAACCTCTGTTGATCATTAAACATCCATTTTAAACCAGTGGGGGAAAGTTAACTGTCATTTTAAACACAGGAGGTGGTAGTACGGGAGAGATTTCCCCCCCCCCCACACAGATGTATTTTCTCAGCTAAAAGAAGCGAGAACATATATCCACCCATCGCGTTAACTACCCAAACGCATAATCATTCGTTCTAGTCATCTGTCTCTTTATTTCTGACAAAACACAAAATAGCTACGGCGTTTTTTTGCAGTTAAATGAGAAACTCACCCCGAAGCACTATGTTAAATAAACAAAATGCCCTTTGCTTCTTTTTCACTCCTCTTGTGTATTGTTCTTCTTTCTCTGGCTATCAGGCCAAAATGTGAACAGCTTCGATGTTATTTAAAAGATTTTTTTTTGGGAGGTTGGAGCCTCTTCACAGCATGTAAATGTCATGTTTGGTGTCAGCCCCTCCGGAATCAGACTACTACCTTCTAGACCATTTTGCGCTCACCCAGGAAGAAATTCCTCTTAGTAGGAGGACTGATGCCAATGTCAGCACCGATAGCAGCCTTGACAGAGCAGAATGCATGTACATCTCCTCTTCAGCAGCTTTTTAATAATTTGAACAACGAGGCTTAGCCCAACACAACACAGCGTGGTTTCCACTCACCTTTTCTCGACTCAACATACTTATCACACTTGCTATTGCTCCTGCCATATCCTCCTACACATACACAATGCAGAGGGAGGCCTATTGTCTTGACTTTGTCAGAAGGAGAAGAAGACTGTTGCAAAGTCAGGAAAAAGAATTAGGCCTACACAATTCATCAGAAAATGCACTATTTCTCCTCTAACACCATTGCAATCATCATGTCTCATCTACCATTATTCATCACTTCTTGTCTCTGTCCATTTATTTGTCCAACTTTTTAGGGTGAGCATGTCAGAGGAACTGAACAAGACAGCTGTCAAACCCGCCCGCCGTGAGTGAAGATGGCAGGTGAAGTCCTTTTTTTTTTCTCCCCCTTCCTGCTCTCTGGGTTTTCTTGGCTCTTTTTTAAGTTTTGTGATGTTATTTTGTCCGAACAAAGGAAGGAGCAAGCTCTCTTCTTTAGCAGGGTGGGGAGCAGTTGGCTGATGTTATTACCCAGGAGCAGGACCATGAAGGGACCACCGACCCCTACTGCACTCCCAATGGCATTTACATTCCCTGTCTTTGTGTAATGTAACATGTCACAAGCTGCACTTTCTTTCACTATTAACCTATGCGGATCCTACTTCTAAAGTAAGGGCACACACAAAGCAAGAAAGCACTTTTTATTCTTCGTTTATCTTTGTGCTCACTCAAAATGACTATTTTCTTCTACTAAACCTGTCTAAAATTGCAGACAATATTATGCCATGTATCACAAGACAACAAAAAAATCCATCAAAAATAAGCAGTGTCTGCCGCATTCTTTCACTGACAAACAACAGCTGCACAGAATGGGGAATAAATATTATCTCTGCGACAGAAAAACAATCAGACACTGCTAGGTACTCAGAGTCGCTCACAAAGCTTGAATGCTCTCTGTCTTTACATCTACACTCACTGAATGTGGAATTAAGTCATTTATTTTACACCTGAAGAATGATTTATTTTGGAGCATTTGCTGCGCTTAAAATACCAGTCAAAACATGTAAACAGATTTTCATCAAGTTATTTATGCTTATTCTCCCGCGATGGACGCGGTGGGTTCTCATTCTTGGAGATAACACAATACAGACCTTTCTTTGTTTTAATGTTGTATGCTCTTGCTTAGGAATACTGGGGAAAATGTTTTAACAGGACAAAATCGTCTTAACATAACCACGTCCCTGAACGGCGTCTAACATTTCCGCTAAATACATGGCTTCTGGTGTTTTTTGGCCAAGAAATTCTACCAATCCACACTAAATCTGCTTCCAACACAAACACTTGCTTCTCACACACACATACACAACACACACACGCACGCACACACACACACTCTCGCACACACACAAACAACTGCAGTGTCCAGCAATCCTGTCAGAAGCCTCCACCACCACCACCACCAGCAACACTATCAGAACAAAACTGCTTAGAGGAAGGGGGCTGGTAGCTCAAGTTCTCCCTATTGAAATGCAGACACTTTGATATGGAAATTGGCAGCTAGAAAAACCCGCTAGAATTCACACTAGCATGCATTGAAACCATTTGCGCAATGTGAGATGAGATGGCACTTCCTCCCAAGACAACACAGACAAATGGACCAAACCAGCAAGTGTGGGGCGGGTGAGAGATGGAGTGAAGGTAGAGAGGGTGGAGAGAAGAAGGAGGAGGAGGAGGGAGGGAGAACATTTGTCCCCCTCTTCTATTTGAATTCCTAAAACCCACTGTCCCAGCATTTGCTTCAAGAAATAGACTTAGATGAAATGCAGAGGAGGATTTTTTTCAAAGTGCAACATCTACATTCACCAGTAAAACATCCCATTATGGCCCATTGGCAGGGGGACCTTTTCATCTTCAGGACTCACTGACAGGCGTTTCATTATCAAGTAGCCACATTCAACATCATCCCAGCTAAGGAGACTTTTTTATCTAGTCCTCCAAAATGGCTGGCATGACAGAAAAACTTCCCTGCCACGGTCTGAAAATGCTCGGATTTGTGTGGTGGCGAGGAAATGTCTCACACTGTGCATATGTCTTATATAATGTTGCCGTTTTCTTAGATCAAAACTGAACAGAAAAATGCTTTTGGTTTGCTTTGATGTCCAAAAACAACTGGATTTGGACAGAGTCATCATCTATACTTCCCTGCATGAAAGCTGTTATATAAGTAAATGCAGGGGGGAAGCGCTCAGTTTCCTAACTTGTCAGTATGGCTTATATAAGGTTGCACCACTGTCCAGATATGGCATTGACAGTATGGATTGTGTGTAAATGTTATTTAACCTTGATATTTTAGTCCGCCACAGTCATGATCTCCTGGGGTTTCTAGCTGAAGTCTATGCGGCCCTATCTCTAAAAGCTTAACGTGAGACTGAGATATGGTCCCTTTCGCCTGTAAAAACTGTGTGTGTGTGTGTGTGTGTGTGTGTGTGTGTGTGTGTGTGTGTGTGTGTGTGTGTGTGTGTCATCATCACACATGGCTGGCTCAATTCTGTGAATTATACATGCTCTGTGAAATGATCTTATTTTATAGCCGCAAAATGGAGAAGTAAATGGAGACAGTAACTGACATCCAACTACTTAGCTCCTGGTGTCCTGAAACTGGGTGGAGATGTTTGTGTGAGCTCTACTTTTTTTCACCATTTTATCACGCTGATTATTTTATAAATCCACTCCCATTTGGCTTTGCTTTTTATCCATATCCAGGGTTTTCCTTTTTATCCATATCCAGGACTTTCCTTGTCAGAGTGTTCATCTTACATACAAAATAATCCAATTTACATTTAAAAAAAAATCCAATCCAACCTGAAAACACCTTGAACATATGATAATATAAGCATTTCACAAATGTTTATCACGTACAAAAGAATACATCCTTCAGTGGGATTTTAATTTAAATTAAATAGCGATATACTTGAATCCACATGGAATTACCCTAATAGCCATGCTACTTCATGTTAATCAAAAGTCTTGAGGCTCCAGACGCTACAGAATAACATCGTATACTATGCTCTTTATATGCTATGTATTGATCTCATAACAACAGTTTTGAACTGCTGGAGGAGCCCGCGGGCCCGTTTTCTGACATTTGCCTTATGATATCCTGAGTGTAAATACATGGTATTGATTCAGCAGAGGCATAACCCAGCATCTCCCTTGAAAGACTCAAAACATCCGCTTTTAAAGGCTACTTACTGTGGTACGCCGTGCCAAAATATGGATCCCGGTATGAAGTGTAGGCTAAATTTCAGATCAACAACAGGAGCCCCCTTCCTCTCCCTTTTTCAGAAGAGGCCCCCAGAAACTAAGCAGCGGGTCGCACAAAGACGGCTGGGGCTCGGCTGCATGCTCCACTTTCTTCACAGTGGACAGATGGTGGGCTTTCCTGTGGCAGGTATCTGTTCCTCTTCAAGCCAAAACGCCCGGGACCGGACGAACAGCTCCATGGCGAGAAGTCTGTCCAAAAGTAATGATCGTTACCTCCCCCCCCAACTCCCTCTTGTGCGTGCACCAAGGCTCCTTCGGACGGGAGCGCTACGGATAGACTGCTTAAAAAAAAGAGCACTTGAAGGAGACGAGATGCACCCCAGTCTCGCTACAAAATCAAACTCCGAGCACGTCAAGTCTGTCTGCAGGTCTCCAGCGGCCTGGTTCACATACAGCCCGAAGAGATATAGGCTAATATGACTTCTTCAGTCTAGCTTTCGGTGCGCTGCCGGTTGTTACCTCTGCGACTCATCCACACGCCGTGCAGACAGTCGGAGCTACAGCCGGACTGGAGGCAAACAAGGCGAGGAGAAACGGCGCAGCGGTCCCCTGCTCTGCAGCAGCTGGCTGTCGAGGGCGGCACACAAAACCTGAAGCGGATTACTGGCAAGGCACGGAATGGATCCTAATGCTAATTATGACAGACCGTATTAAAGCTAAAATTAAACCCAGTTATCTCGTGTGGTCAGATTTCATGCATAAGCACAACACGTTCTGCTGTGTTTTCTCCAACCCATGTTGCACAGTATTTTAATCAGGATGCCCCAAGTTTAATCAGGAAGGCAACAAAAAAGGTGCAAGGCCATTCATTACCCTACCAAAAAACATGTTACTGATAATGATGATAAAAACACTGATATAATGAGGCTTAAAAAAAGACTTTTTTTAATTGGATGAGTCCACAGATAAAGTAGAATGCCAAACAAAAAAGTTTTTGTTTAAAAGTCAAACATTCTGTTGTTCCAGCTTATTACTTGTAAGGATTTGCAGCTTTTATTTGTCTTAATTTAACATTAAACAGAATATCTTTGGGTTTTGGAGTGTTGAACAGACAAATCAAGCAATTTCAAGGTGTTAAATTGGGCTTTTGGTCTTTAATGGCAACGTTAAGGTCATAGACCTTCATCAGGCAAATGCCAAATTATAGGGCTGCAACTAACAAGCACTAACAACCTTCATAATGAAGGTCTAGTACCAAAATGTTGCCATTAAATTTATCTTTGCAAGTTAGACAGTGTGCAGAAGTTTCTTTGCAACTTTTGACCTACTCGTCCCACGCACCTGTCTCATGTAATAGATGTGCAAAGTATTTTTCTCTTCCTAGATAAAATGATGCCTCAATTGGTAAAAAACAAAAAAACTAAAGATTAGTTGATAATGAAAATGTCAACCAGAATCAACCAATGAGAGACAGTGAGAAGGGATGTAACTTTGATATAGGTTACAGTATAAACAATAACCAACATACAAAGTATATGAAACAAATGAATCCAGCTACGGTATGTCAGTAATGTAAGTGTGATGTGTAGAAAGAGTACTATGGCATGTATAATATAACCAGCAACCAAGTATGTGAGATGTACAGTGTAAATAGTACTGGCTGAAGGAAAACGGCAATACAATCACAAGGCTTAACCCTCAACCTTTACCTTGCACAAAATAAATCCAATAGTCATATTCATACAAACATGCAGCTAAACTTCTAGAATATAGTGATATTTAATCAGGGAGCAGATGCTGAAACATGTTGTGTTCAAACATTCAGTGTTCATCCATATGTTAATGGAAAGACATTTCAATGCTCAGTGCCTCGCTTAAAACGTTATTCTTGTTGACATGGAAAAGCATCTGAAACAGGATTTAGACCACGAAATTTCACAATGCACCACTGAAATCTTATGGATATATTTAAATACATTTAATTTACAGTCCCTTAGAAAGGATGTAAACAAAAAACACTTGTGAATTGAAATCACTAAAGCTTTTTGGACACACGCAGCTTTCTATACATTAAAAACTCTCACCAATTAATATTTATGTATCAAATCAAAGTGTATTTTTCACGTCACAGATAAAATGCATTTATGAATATCATTTTCATGATTATACCCCCATTTTGCAGTATATTTATGTATAAACATGGTTACTTGTTTCACATGTGGAAACGTAAAGGACCATATGTGTTTGCAAGTTTTACTTCCTAAAGTTCAAATCAGGTAAACTATTTATACATTTTTCCAATGCATGTTTGTATTTCTCCTAATGTTTCAGGCAGCCATTGATTTCCATTCATTTCTGTACGTGGTGAATGGTATCAAACTCTTGAGCCTAGCTTGAGCAATAATCCATCACAGTCAACAACAAATCTGTATTCATTTTTGCCAATGTTATTATTTTTGTGAGGTAATGCAGTGCAAACTTTTAAATCAATCCGCTCACCAATAATGTGATGTAAAGAAAAATGGTTCTGCTGTCTTAATGTTGACTGATGCGTTGCACAACTAAAGAAAGCTTCAGGAGTTTGTTTACTGACTTCTATATGAATATATATGAATAGAAACCAATGGCTGCCAGGAATGGTTGAATGAATACATTACAATTTCTAAAATACAGTAGCGTGTTTTATAAATTGGTTAGCTTTGATATACAGTGTACAGCTTTTGTAGTAAATGGGCTGAAACATGAAAATCCATGAAAAGCATGGCATGGCAATTTACTGTAAAGAAATTTAATTTTGTAATATTAGGGTCCAAATGTGTTGAAATATAACATGTTCCAAATTCAGGTTGTGTTTCACATGTGATGCTTTTATGTAAGGTAATACATATGTACTTAAACATCCTAAACAACCTACTTCATAGCTATTGAATTTGAGCTGGAAGATGTTGAGTTTCTAATATTTATTCTTTAAAATGGCTTGGTGGATCAGACATTTCTATAAACTGCATAATGTCCTATTTTAATATTGTAAGGATAATTAGGAGATAAAAGAAATATATATCTTGTCCTTCAGGCACATTACAAGTCTTCAAAGGAATATTTAAAGAATATAGATTTTTTTTTCACACTATGGTTCTATATTTTTGGTCAGTGTGTTTCTTATTTAATGGAAGAATACCATTATGGATATATTTATGCGCAATATATTGCAACAGTTTCCACAGATGCTTGTATTTAACTGAAGAAATCATTCATGATGCAAATAGGAATTTTGTTGCACTGACTCTGCCTTCATTTTTAAAGCACACCATGTTTGCGCTCTGTTGCTTACAATGGAAAAGGGGTAAATTGAATCCTGATATTACGGTTGTGAATGGAGACCAGAATTGTAACTGACTTGGCACCCCAAAAAAACATGCTGGAAATGATTTGGGTTTGTCGATGACATTACACTTCAAAGCTGAAAGCCCATTAGGATTTCACTGGAAGCTGCAAAACATTAGCATTAAATTGCCATTTGTGAACAAATATGATATAATCTCAATGACAAACTGGACAACAGTGTGTTTAAGCATGGCAGATTCCCAATTATTTAGTCGTGATTTGTTGACTGCTCCGGATATGCCAGCTGCAGGCTACATATTTTCTGTCTTGGAATAACTGTAACAAAAGAACATTAAGAAATGAATGTACTGTATTTCATAATGTTCTGATTTATTCAGTCACCTCATTGAGGCTATCATTAGAAACCATTACACCTGTGATAAGCCAAAGTAACACAGCTTACTAATGGTTCATGAAAGGAGTAATGTCTACCTGTGCTGTACTACCAGCTGTGTCCTCATTGTGAGCATGTCTCTGCACTGATGCCTTTCTGCCAATGTGACATGCAATGTTTATTGCTGTCTGAGCTCTGTCATTTTACCTCTAAATATCATGTGAAGTTTCTGTTGTCATTTCTCAACAATCAATGTACTGGAAGGAAAATGATCTGCCCAGATGGAAGCAGGTTTATGGTAACATTTTCCTCAGGTTTCTAAAGTTCCACCCCATGCAGCTTTCTTTTGAACATGATATTATACTGTGAGTAGGAGCTTTCATTCTTCCCCAATATGCCTATTTTTAGATTGTTACTTTTCAGCATTGTAATAAAAGAGCTACCTCATTGGTGCAAATTCTGCCCTAGGACATATTTTGCTTGAGAAAAGTATGTCTAAGAACAAACACATAATCTCTAAGTTTGGAAGTATTAATGTCCTAAATATCAGTTCTCTTCTCTTCCTCTCATGAGCCAAAGTACATAGTCGGGTCAGTGGTCTCCGTTACACGTGGCTTCAATAAAAAACAGTCCCCTGGCCGCATAGGGGAAATGTGAATTTGGGTCAAATTCACCAGGTGGAAAGTGAGAGGATTAGTGCAGAGCTCGCATGTTTTCTGAGGCGTAGTTTTACATAATAAAGAATAGAAGAGTAAAAAGAAAACAGATGTAATGATGCTGATCCCCTGGCACATATTCTTATTTAGAGAAACAATGTTTATGTATGGCCTACTACTGAAAGTGTAAACTCTCTATTTCATTTGAACTGACCCAGGAGAGCCTGGTTTGCTGGTGTTTTATTCATTGTGGTCAATGCAGTATATATGTAAATACACACAGCCGGCCCATGTCTCTGTTTTTTCGTCTTCTTCTTTTTTTGAGGAACGATGAAGTTGTCAGAAAATGCTTGGCTTTGCTTTTTTGCTTCAGCCTGTCATTCTAGTCTGCGTTCATTGTGCAAACAAAACCCCTAATAATAGCACAAAAAAGCTAAAAAGCAAGACTCAGTTTTGCTGCTGACTCATCTAAAGAGAGTAAATACATTTTACTGCGAGAGATCAGACTTCATCATTAGAAGAGAGTCCTTTCTGTAAATCATAGGTCTTTATGAGCCTCCAGTTTAATCCACATTGAACTTATAGCAGCGCCGAAAAAACACGCTCCCTTTTTACTGTATAGCCTACTTCCCTCAGTTTTTGTCAAAGCTTAACTTCCACATTTGACCATAGCTTTTGATGATTCAATTTGTGTTAATTAACATTGGGGAGAATAAATACCATCCATTCATAAACATTACTTCACCTGTCTTTGCTCATGCTTTTCTCTGCATTATAGCTTAAAGCAACACTAGAGAACTTTTCACGCTTCGGTCCCCCTACAGGTTGGAAGCGGAATTGTCCATTACATTACATTGTCCAGTTCATTCGAACTACAGATCTGCTACCGATCTGGCAAACTTGCATAATGTAATGTAATGGACAATTCCGCTTCCAACCTGTAGGGGGACCGAAGCGAGAAAAGTTCTCTATTGCTTCAATGTAGGACAGAAATAAACATACTGGCTTACCTTGTTCAGCAACACATGCAACATTTGTGAGAATACATTGTGGTTATGTTAGGTTGTTATGTACATACAGATGTTTATTCGTTTTATTGGTTATTACGTTTTTGCTTTGGAATTATAATACTGTTGCTGATTCTTTTACTTGAAAATAAGCTCCAGAAACACAAGAAAACAGCAGCCCACATGCCTTCAAACACAAAGTCAACTCCACTTCTTGTGAATCCAAACTTCAGATGTTAAACTGGATTATAGGAGTGATAATTAAATTTTTTGGGGGTAGCGTTTTTGTGGTATTTTTGCAGCCACAGAGACCCCACAGAGAGACAGAGTGTCAGAATTCAAGTCCCTTCACCTCTACATGTTCTTTTTGATTTTGTCTTCTCGTGCGTTGTGTGTGTGTTTTTCCTCCAAATGTGCCGTTCACATTATGGGAAAAACCTCATGTAATAATGTGGGGTGTTTCAACAAACATTCATGTGGTAAAAAAGAGGGTAGCTGGGAATGCTGCGGTAAATATGTCTCGAGTAATTATTAGGTGGTTTTACTCATTAAGATCAAAAGCCACAAATTCAAAGGCAATCTCAGAGCTTAAAGGGTATTGAAAAAAGAGAAATCAAAGGATCGAAACTGAGTTTTTTGAGCATTCTCTATGGGAATTGACAATGCTCTTGTTGCTCACAGACAGAAACACTGTCTGTTCTTTCTGCATTGAGAGGAAGCTAATTCTTTGCGGCATCCATTTCCCAGCTTATTGTATGGAGTAGCTTTCTATAGTTTTGTAATCATAGGGCAGCATGAAAAAGGGTGGGAATTATGATCTTGATGGTCTTGTAATGACAGTTCCCATGATGGAATGGGCTCGATTAAAAGGCTCAACCACAAGTGAACTCTACCACATTCACGATAAGACAATGACTTAATCCAATGAGGACCAGGAGGATTAGTTTGCACCAGCTATTCATAAATCCATTACTTTGATTGTGTGTATATCTTTCCTAAATTCTTAGGAACTACTAGATAGTTTCAAACTTAGTGACTCAGCTAGTTTCCACTAATAAAAACGTAAAGAATTTGTCAGCAACAATGTGTTAATCAGTTACCAGGAAACATCTGTAGCACCTCACACTCAACAGACATAACATAACTTACAAATATAACAGTGTTTGGGGGCAAGGAATATAATAAACCTAACTGCCAATCTATTATAAATGTAAATTACTTTGTTCTATTTTAAACATGAACCCAGAAGTTTCAGAGTTAGTAGTGTTCCTGTATTTTAGAATTAGCGGAAAAGTAACAGTTAGCCTGATGTTATTGGCTTAACGATTTTGACTTTGAAGTATTGTGTTATTTTTGTGAAAACTAATTTAAAGTTTCCCAGTGTATACTGTTTCAAAATAAAATTTAAATCAAAGTGTCAGGTCAGAAATGTTTACCATATTTTATGATGCCTTTTTTTTACTTCTCACTCACAAGCTAACGTTAATTTTAGCAAACGTTACACAACAGTTACTCCTGGCAGTTACTGGAAGAAATATTTAGTAAAAACTAATCATAAGAACTGTTCTGTGTGTCGCAACTCGTTTTAATTTAGTAATTTGATATAAGTATTACTTTGTTATATAATACATGCATCCATGGAGAAATATGTGTCTTAGAGTTAGCGGTGAATGCATTTTAGAATGAGTGGAAAATATTTAAGTATCCTAACGTAACTGACAATTAGCCTGATGGTATCAGCTTAATGTTTTGTAATTTTCAATGAAATGTAATTTAAAATTTCCCAGTTTACAATGCTTTTTAACATATTTGCAATCAAAGTTTAAAGTCAGGAATGTTGACCATGTGTCATATTGCTTATTTTACTTCTCACTCACAAGCTTAGGTTAGTTTTAGCTAACATTAGCTAAACATCAGTAACATCTAGCAGTTACTGGGTGTTAACATTTAGTAAAAACTAGTTTACAAGTTTGAACTTACATTGAATTGGTGAAACCAATCTTAGGGCTACCTAAAAGACACACAGAAAATTCTTATTTCTTAAATGACATGTCTTGTGTTCAGCAAAAAAAAAGTACTAGTCTATATTCTTACAAAAATGTTTTCAAACAATAGCTAAAACTTCAACTTTTAACTTTATTTGTCCCCTAAAGGCATTTGGTTTTGCAGAGTGCAAAAGCAACCTAATTTGGAAGCTACATAGTTAGTCATAGTATAGACAGCATACTCAATTATTAATTTGGTCCTTTAAAGTTGCTTTGGAGGTGGCTTTGAATTTCCGAACCGTAAGTATATTCTCCCTTCTGGAAGTTAGTCCTCCACTTCCCCCCATGAGACTTGTGTTGACTGCAGACTCTGCTGACAGAAGTTAGATCAAGCACAGAAAGGGAATTCAACTCTCTACAATAGATACAATCTGATAAGCAACATGGATCCAGACTTGTCTCCTCTCTAGATCTTTTTGGCTCAGAGAACTTCACCTTTTCTCTGTCCTTGAGACATCTGTAAAAATGCTCTTATATGGGGGGAAACATTGAACAAATAAAAGTAATGTACTAGGGTGACTGCTTTCCAGCTATGTGATTTGTGTCTCAGTCCAAAAGCAAGCTTATCTGAAGAATGCATCTCAATCTATACTTGAACATTTTAAAGCACTTGGTAAAGCATTTAGGAACATTTGTTTTAACTTACTTTCCAATGGTGAATGTTTATCTTAAAGTGTAGTTATAAGTGTTGTTCCTCTGTTGTTGTGCAGCGAGTCTACCCTCTTCCACATATGAGGCAGAAACACTGACACATTGAAACAGATGCTCATTGTTCCAGCGTGAAAAGGCAGAGAAAAAATGACAGAAAGAAAAAAAAAGATTTACAGCATCTCCTGATTCCATTCAACGGTAGCTGATAGTTAAGTTTTCTTCACATTGTTACTGTTCACTTGCCAAGTCAGATCTTTCTTTGAAGAAATACAGACAGAAGAATAAACTATATAGTACTAAAAACAACTGGTCTGCCAGAAAATACCATAGTTGAATGAAGTAGTACACGTATCGCATAACATAATGCAGTAGGTGGTGGTTAACCTTTTAGGAAATGAGGAAATGGGTCATCTTTGCGTGCCAGTAAAAGGAATCCTGTCACTCAAGTAGGAGTTCTGGGACTGCCTCTATTTTTAGCACATGGAGCTCAGAAGCATACCATACATTTTAACCCTCACACAAACACAGACGCAATAAATAATAAATCTACCAAACAGGAAGATATTATCCTCTCAAGGGTTGGTTGGAAGTCATTAATTTGCAAAGCAGCTCACAAGATGAACGGGGTAAAATAAATCCAAAAACACATAGGAATAGATGTTAGTGGAACACAAGCAATCTTTAGGGTGGTTTGGGACTTTGAATGTAGTTCTTCCCCCATTTCAACCTAGCTTCTGTTCCACTTACCTAATATACTTCTCATGGTGTCTGTAATTGTTTGTTTTTTCTGAAAAGCTGAAGCACTGGGAGGTTGAAAACACATTTTCTCAGGGCTTTGTTAGTATCAATAGAAATCTACCTCACTCTCCTGCTAGTTGTCTTGCACCTGTTGAGGTAGGACAAATCACACCTTTACTACCTTTATTTGGTGGTTAAGTAAACTCACGTAATTACCAACATTGCTCCACCCAACTTAAACCTGAACAGAGGCACACCTGCGTGTGTGGATGTGGTTGTTTGGCAGGGCCTTTAAATAATAACATTTGTCATGAGTCATATGCTGCATTATGTAGGTTTCTGTCAATACGCTTTCCGTTCACGTAAACACGCTAAATAATGTGTTAATGTCTGAAAAAGCTAACAAATATGGATGCTTCAGGTCAGCCAATGTCCACTGTTCAAGGTAATTAAACTCAAGTTACAGTATATAACCCCATACTGTCAATGCACAAATGTAACCCTCACATGACCATTTCATACAACTATCTCTTAAGTCGTCCAAAAATGTGATCGCTGATCTATCCCATTCTTACTTTCCAGCCCACACATCGTTCAAGGTTAGGGTTACGAGCAGCTAAGTAGGAAAAGTCGTCACATTCCAGCTGTATTTTCGATTGAGAGATATTAGGTATTCTGATAGCAATTACATCAAAACAAAATCAACTAAAATCAAATAAAATCAATTAACTTAAATTCAGTCAACATAGCTAATTAATTTGTACCCCATTTGTTTGTATCTGATTTCACTTGACAACAAACCACTACTAGTAACATTATAGAATTAGCCAAGTCTGGGTCACCATCTTGGAATAACAATACGTTTTCCTGTTCTTCCGGTTTATTTTCAAAGCCTCATGGAAGCTGTAGTTGTTTAATGCCAACACAACAAAAGGTGTTTGTATATGTGTGTTTAATATGGACAGAAAACCACAGTATTGTGTTTTAGCTTTCCACAAAGAGCAATAAAAGATATACTAATGGGAAAACGCTTGTAGCTTGTAACAAGCTAAGCCTGAAAGTTGGTTTTCCAGAGTGTTGTCAGTAGGTCATCAAGACCCTTTCAGATAGTGAACATTTTGATCCAAAATATCAATAAACACTACAGTAGACAGAGCAACAATGGGCCACAAAACTGAAGAATCAATAATGGCATGAAAAAAATTACTGCTATATATGACTTGTGTAAAAAATTACCTTCATGCTCAGGTCAGAATAAGGTCAAAAAACATGACTCATTCCTTGACTGCCACTCAGCTACCCAGCCACACTCAGAAGCCAACATCTCTACACAGCTCCTTTCTGCACAGTGTTGCATCAAACAGTAATCATGACATTTCACAGCCACAGGTATGTCAGTGTGGAGAGAGCCGCCAGGGAGAGGTGTGTGCCGTGTGCTCTAAATTCAGGCTCTTGATATCTGAAATGCTGCAAATTGATGGAAAATGCATATAGTAAGTGTGCAACCTGTTGGGAGCAAAGGCAGAATTATAGTAAATTAGTGATTTAATAGCTCCATCATAAATGCATGTGTGGCGTAAAAACACACTTAGAAGTATACATTTTCCTGGTTTAAATTTCTTCTTGAAATCTGTGATTTTACACTACACAAAAATCGGAAATCTTTGACAACAATAACAACTCTCCCTGAAAAGATGCTGCACTGGCAACTCAAAGCCTTCAGTGTGTGTGTGTGTGTGTGTGTCTGTGTGTGTGTGTGTGTGTGTGTGTGTGTGTGTGTGTGTGTGTGTGTGTGTGTGTGTGTATGTGTGTGTGTGTGTGTGTGTGTGTCTGTGTGTTTGTACCTACACATAAATATACCTATACCTAAATATAGGTCATTATTGCTTTTATGTTTTGTGTTTTTGACTGACAATATCAAGAAAAAATAAACATCCACGCTTGCTTCCATGAAGCTATGACAATAACCAACAAATGCTATGATATGCAGATCCATACATACTCAACTCCATTAGTCTTACTGTCACAGATGTGAAGTGGGAGGAAGCATAGGAGGGAATTACTTAGGCTATTTGCAAGATAAGAGTTGCAAAGGTGTCAGTTTTTCAAAGCATGGCTACCACATCAATCTGGGCCCATGTCAAATATGTTTGACATGATTCAAGAGTGCATTTCATGCTATGACATTTGTCTTGGGCCTACATTGATACTGGGTTAGAGAGAAAAGCAGAGAAAATAAATATGCCAATCACGGCTACTGCCAAACTCTCATTGTCCTGGAGTATTTTATGATTTATGGCTTTCAAGTAGGATTGTTTCACATATCAGTGTTTCTACCTTTCCTTTCATATGCATGCCATGTGTGGAGGTCTGTGGTCGTACTACTGTGGTAGTATTCAGGCATAAGGCTTCATGACAGATACTTTACACATGCCAGACTGTTAGGCGATGGAAGACTGTGAGACAACGATAAAATGTTCATATTAAAAGCATTTACCCCTCTCCAGGCGCCAGACTGTCTGACACTGGCTCAAATTGATTCTTAATTGGGTTTGTATGGACCCTAGATCTACTGTTGATGAGCACAGTGAAAAGTGGACATCTACGGCTTCAACTCTCCACAGAAACGTGATAACACAACTGACCCGACGAAGGGGAAAATGACTTCTTAGAGTTCTGGGCTCCGTTTTTAAACAATAATAATTATGAACCGGACAATCTGCACATCTTGAAAACGGATTTAAAAGAATGATCCATCATCCAGACGCAGCAGAACAAAGCGACGGACTCAAAGGGATGTCATTACTCATCACAAGTCACAACCAGTTGGCATTAACCAGCTGTGTAGCTAGATGTCTTTTTGGGGGACTTGTTTTTTTGTTTTTTTTGGTTGTAATAAATCACTCAGAGTTGCTGTGGAATGCAATCCAGTCCTCTGGAACAGCTTGGTCTTGGTTGAGGTGATTTTCTGTTTCTAGGCTGACATTCCTCATTATCTATTTTGGCCTGCCTTGCGTGCACACTGGGTCGTGGAAAAGGCTGGTTAAAAACTGAGCAGTGAGGGGGAGAGGGGCTTGAATGCTCCTCTGTGCCCCCCTACCACCACTCTCCCCGGTGAAGCTCGGCATGCCTGTATTTGAAGAGGAAGGGGGGGGGTTATCCCTACCTTTGCCTTGCTTATGAATTTTTTCTCTCCGCTCACAGAAGAGGCTTGTTACCAGAACAGGCAGACATGGTGGAGAGCCACGCTGCAAAGCTTTATTCAAGCTGAGGGGGAAGAATCTGCTGTGGATTAAGCCTGGTCCACAGTCTGGTCTTAATTTCACTGCTTTTGTGCAGTCAGACTGAGGAGTGCTTCTGATTACTGTATATACCTTTGAAGGCTCACTGCAATTTCAGGAGTCAATAATAAAATATGTTATGAAAACAACGGGACTAAATGCGCCTCCATTATACAACTCAGGATTACTTATAAACTGTAAATGTCCTTATAATGAGCGTATTAACACTTGATTACTGCAGAAAACTGAACATTTTTAAATTTGTGTGGAGTTGTACTAATTACCATGACAAAGATGGAGGTGAACTAGGCACCATAGACAGTAATGCATTAGGCAACTCAGAAACTGTACATGTTATCATAATGAGCTTATGTACACTTGATCAGTGTGTGATCTTGAGCGCTCAGAGATATCAATGGAGTCGGTATCGTAAACAGTGGCTAAGATATGAATACAATGTCTTTATGGGATGGTTTTTAAATTCTAATAATTCATAAAAATCTCACTGTTATTAGTAAGAAAATTATCTTTGCAGCTGTAAGAGGAGATATAAATCAAAGAGTATATGTAGCATAAACGGTTTTCGAGCTTGAAGTGACCAAAAAAGCACAGGAAAATGAATAATCATACAGTAAGAATGAAAGACAATATGTGACTGTTGCAGGCCAGGATAGCAATAATGGCAACAAAGAAATCTGTTGGCATAATAAACAATAAACCCTTAAATGGAAGTAGGAAGCCAATGAGCAGGTCTATGACTCAGCCACTTGCTTTCTAAAGTGCAATCTCACCTTGTAAGTGTCATAAATTGTCCGAGGCACCAGGGGCTTACCAGCCTGCTGGGGTGGTCCTTCACCAGCCTCATCCCAGGGTGGGCTAACGTCAGCCTGCAGGCCCAGAGGGCTCGTCAATGTCGCTTTGCTGCTTCTATTCTGGTCGCCAAGTGGAGAGGAGCAAGTGTTTGAGTGTTTGAGTGGAGTCAGAAAAAAAGAAGAACCTGTTGCGAGCGAAGGTATGTTCCAAGCATATGGTGGTCTCTTGATTTTCAAAGCACTAAATGGATTTAAAGCAGGGGGGAGGAATTTACAAGGTGACAATGCAAAGAGGAATGAGATTCACAAACTGCAAGGATGTCATGTGTGAGCTCCAAAAAGCAGTGAGGGCTCGGTTTATCTGGCACCAGGAAGTGGATAGAATAAAGTTAGAGCTTCTAACACTGATGTCCCTCTTAAATCAAGACTTACAATTTACTCCACAATTGTTCTGTCTTTGTCTCTTTTAAAAAAAATGCCTTAGTCATTAATCTTCAAAACAGACATTCAAAACCATGATTATTTCCAATAAAACAAGATTTGGGTGTTTTCCCAGCAATGGGATTTTTGTTATATTAATCTGCAATGTATTTAAGACACTTTTCATCTGTGCTGAACAAAGGAACAAAGTGATGCCAAACCAAATGTCCAAATGTTTCTGTTTAGAGACTTCCATTACAATTCTTTCAGTTTGTAATGTAATGTAACTCATTTAAAAAAGGAGGGCACTGTGTTTGAATTATTATAATTAGTATGCAAATAACAAGTGGTAAAACTGCCAACATATTAGCCCACTGTTTCCACGATCAATTCCAAATTAGGATTAACAAATTGCATGCTTTTATGTACATCAGTTTTCTTTCTACTCTGCAGACAGAACATTCCTATGATCTGCGATAACCAAAACCGGGATGTGACCGCCCCTTTCTTTATAACCCATAAATGAAAAGATTGTGATCTATTTGTTCCTTTTATATCCCTCGTTTGGTTCTGCGACATTCTTAGATCCTTTGTGTAAAGTCAAATTTGGCTTTTTTTATATGTTTTATTGCATTCCTTCTCTAACCAAATTCCTCTTGTGCTTTAATGGGTAGATGTTCCTCTATATTTTCAATGAAAAAAAAGCTACTGCTGCCAGATCTGTGGCCTGTTGTGGTCCAGAAGAACAGCACCACAGGGAACTTCAGAAAAACACACTCAAATTTCAGCTTTTGAAACAGTCATGCCTGGAGATGCAAGAGCAAGAGCATCTCCAGGCCCAATATTTCAAATCAGAGATGGACTCTGCTCAGTAAAGAATTGTGAATGGCCTCCCACAGAATAAAGTATACATGAAGCTCCATGTATGATAGACTGACTGTGGGTTTCTGGGTGCACATGGTCACAGGCTGACACTTAAGTAACCCCTTAACAGGTGCTGAAGTCTTATGTGTCTGAAGGGCAGCTTAAGAGTTTTCTGCTTTTTTATTACAAGCCCAGCCTTGGTTTGTTCACCCCACACATGGCGGTGTTTTACAGTGCTCGGGCAAATGGCATGACGCGACTGCACTCTATAATGCTACAGTGTCCAATGAGTGAATAGAGCTATTGTGGGTTTCTGAAAAAGCATAACTATTTAGCGTGTCTATTGTACAGTATACTATATTGTGTAGTATAAATCTTTTTTGAAGTTGTTATGCCAGGGACTGTGTATGTTGTCAAAAACTGGAGAAAAAAAAGAATGAAAAAATGAATAGAGCCTAAAGGAGACTCAACTCAATTTTGACAAGGCTTGTTAAAGGAATAGTTTAACATTTTGGGAAATATGCTCATTCTTGCAGAAAGTTAGATGACAAGATCGATATCACGCTCACATCTGTACAGTAAATATGTAGCTGGAGCCTGCAACAGGTTAATGTAGCTTAGCATAATGACTGTCTCTACCTAAAGGTAACAAAATCCACCTACCAGCACCTCTAAATGAATTATTGTCACTAATTAATATGTTATATCTTTTTTGTTTAATGCTTACAAACAACTAAGTGTTAAATGAGACTACTGGCCTTGCGGGTTATGCTGGACCATTTCTTGCACAGTGACTTCAGTCAATCAACAGAGACTCCATGAAGTTACTTACACTTTGTTTTTGTACGGATTAAACCAGTGGTTCCCAACCTTTTTTCCTTGGCGCGCCCCCTACTCATGTCTAAGAAAAACTGAGCCCCTATTTTATACAATAGATGTTGCAAATGCTTACAAATTTCCAGAAATAGACAAAAGCAAACTATTCAAAAACAGAGCATAAGTCCTTATAACTAAAAACTTGTTGACTTCACGAGTTTGAACCGTGGATCAGAATATTTACATTTATGCAACACTGCCTTTACTTGTTGGAAACCAAGGATCATCTGACACAGGATAAAGTTAAAATAGCGTACTCAGTAAATAGTAAATTAAGTATATTTAAGTGAAGTATTATACACAACATACATTGATTAGTTCCTGAATGGGATACACCCCTCCACTCCCCCATCTCTGCTTCTAATGTTGCTCATTGGAAATATGCTAATGAGATCCGTCACGATCGCTGATTCCCTTTGAACTTTTTATTTCGTTACGGGCTGACTGAAATCACAGAGGTAGAGAGCAGGAGGTTTTCAGCTGCATGCCCACGGCCCCTCTTCCACCATCTGCTGGACCTCATTTCATTTGAATAATAAATTAAATCCTTTTTTTTCTCTCCTACACAGAGGCACTTCGGCTCCTCATGTGTTTTTGCAGTTCAAGACAAAACGTCCACTAGCCATGACGAAGGATTGTTGTCTCTCACTGTAGAGCCATGCCCTGCGTCTACAGGCCACACCAGCCTGCGGCACACAGAAATTACTGATTCAAAGTTGAAATGTATTCTTCTAAGCTTCACGCTGAAGGGATTGGATTCTTCCTTTATTTTGAATAACTGCACATGAATTGAAAAGCCTGGACATCCTGTTTTTCTTTAAGAACAAAAAGATACTGAAAAATATTTTCATGCTGGGTTAATTCCCTCAAATGAAAAAAGGTCCAGTCCCAAAGAACAAACCAGAAATAGATTTTATCAGCAGGATACGCTCATATGGTTACATTCTGGCTGTTGATGGCCACAAGATAACAAGAGGAGCTCTATTCAATCATTGGTACATGACAATCTATAGACTAGTCACTCAGCGTAGAGGATATAATGCTAGTGCCCGTAGCTGTAGAGCTTTAACTATTCTTGCACAGATAAGGCTCCTTACTGTCAATTTACATAGTTCCCAGCTGGAGATGTGCTGAAGCAGATCTAATTCAAACTTTTCAAGCCTCAAATACACACAGCAGTGCTTCAAACAGCAATGAAGCCAGTGGCCTCTGCCCTCTGGTGTACTTCCCATCGCCACACTTTATAACCCTAGCTCTCAGTGTTAAGATTGGAACATGTGCTCACCAATGGATTCAAATAGAGTCAATAGGCGCTTCTTTCCCCTTCAGCAGTCACCATGTGGATCTCAAATAGCAAAGTGGTGTGATTAGCATGCACATACTTGGTAAGAATTCAATCCATTATCATTTCCACTTCATACGAAGCAGAATCAGAACATGAATGTTAACAGCATGCTAATCCTCCTTTTGTCAAAAACAAAACAAATGATGTCTGAACCTTACAGTGTACATTTTCTTTGAAGAGAATATTTTACAGGATTATAAAAGCTTTAGTATTTATTAAGAACAAACGTCCTGGACAATCTGTCGAAGGGAATATGGAGAGAGTACATAAATCTGGTCCCCTGCTGCGCACCTTCACCAGCTTTTACAATGATTGTCCTCTGCAGGTTTCCAGAAGCCTGGAAACAGGGGAATGCCCTTGACAAACTAGGTATGAGAGAATAACGAAAAACTAGCTGAAACCCGAGGGATCAGCGGGAGCAGTGAAGCAGGTTGTTCCATTTCCCCTTCATTTAAAAACTACTGCCAAGCTCTGCGTAGACTTGGACCCATGTGCCTGGCCAGGAACAATGGGAGCCAGCTAGAATTAATGAAACAATTATCTGCAAACGTTGCAATTAACCAGCTCTCCAAATTCAACTCTGCATGAGTTGCTGACAGAACATCAGTTTGGATAAAATATATATAACTAGGTGCCATAATAGGAAAACACAAACAGCCTCGGAGGGTCTCCGATGCTCCTGGGACACAGAGATGGGCCTCCCCTTTCCCTATTCCTGTTTCCATTTCCGATCCAAACTATTAGTAGTGTTAATAGCAAAGCACACATTACAGCTGCTGCTTTGCACCAGCATTTCAATTAGCAGGAAAACCTTTCATTATCATAGCTATGGTAAGATAGCTGGTATATACCAAGCAAGTGCAATCAACACCCCTGACAATAACATGGTGTTAATCACTGGGATCAGCCCGAGCCCTACTGTGCAAACGTTCTGCATTGTCACTTTTGATCAAGTACACGCCAGATGCATGAAAGGTAAGGGCACTAACATGAAACAGCAGGGGTTGCAGCACAATGCAGCATTTGCTAGTTCTTTGAATCAGTCCTGATCCTGAAAAGTTAAGTTTTTTTTTCCGATGTAATGTGACATTGTAGTCCAGCACCTTAGGGTAGCTATTAAGTGTAATTTCATGGTGAGTGTGGCTTGTTCGTTACACTGGTCAGTGTGCCAACTGAGCTTAACTGGAAATCTATTCTGCCCTACAGAGGCAAAACACAGTCTCAACATAGTTGGTCAAAAATGAGTAAAGACCTGAATCTGACATTTTTACAGTGGTTTTACAATTTAAAAAAAGACATATAGCACAAAAAAGTGTAATCTGTTTTTATATTTGCAAAAACTACGAAAACAGAGCTAAAAACATACAGCTAAAGTAAGAATGCTTTATCAAGCTAAAGCTAGCTGGTGAGATAGCCACAGCTAGCCTTAACATCTTGGTTATTCCATTAGGTATTCCACATAACCAAATAAAGCAGTAGCTAAATTCAATTATTATGGAAAAAAAACTACCCAGCTAAACTCTTGCTAAAGGTAACGTAGCAGTGTAGCAGTGACTCTGCAGTGACTATTGGAATTCATGTTCTACCATTAAATAGCATATGTAAATGTATTAAATTCTAAATAATGTATAAATATTATATATATAAGTTGCAAATAAGCATATGTGAGAGTATATCTCAGGAAAACAGACACAAATAAAACATTTTATGCAAAACTTTTACTCTATCCCCTGGACAAAGTGGCTGCAGCAGTGGTTATACTGAACAACAAACAAACATAAGGACATTATGTTTCATGCCATGCACTCAAACAACTGTTCAGGTGATTGTGTTTTAACTATCCTCTTGAGGCCAACCTTTAGTTTTGCTTTTCATCGTGTTTTACTATTTTCAAACACATTTGAATTTGTCTGTTTCACTGCCAGGTTTATGGTCTTTGTGTACAAATGCAAATAGAGACTTGTGGTGCATTGACGCACATTTGTCTGACAGTACAGAATTATAGTAGGCAGACTGGATCCGGCCCTGAGCGGGAGGAGAGAGAGAGAGAAAGGGCCCCCGGCAAGCTGCCCTGGCTTTGTTTACAACAAAAAGCCATTGTTTGATGTGGTCGCACAGCCGGCTCCAAAGCTCCCGCTCCCACAGGATGTGCTCTGGGTAAAATGCCAGACGGAGGCCACTGCTGGATGACTGCGACCTCGCCATACAGGGACTCTAAGCAAAGTCCTCCTGAGGCCTCATGAGACTTGAATAAGTCCATAAAACAACAACAGTTTAATGGAGTTTTTATTTTGAGTATATTATGGTCTGTCGACCAATCAAATTCACGTGTTCTTTTAACAGAGAAAAGTAAAGGTAGCAATATCAGGTGTTAAAAAACTAATTCTTCCGACATATTCTTAATTTTCTTTTACAGACCTTTATATTTGTCAATTTTACCCTGTTCCTCAAATGGCAGGATTGGTGACATGTTAAGTAGCGAGAGTCCTAAAGTTATTAATTTCCATCCCACATATCTTCTATTCACAGTCCTCACTCGCCAGAAACATAATGAATTTCTAATTCCTTTCACTCATTGGAAGATTTCTCTTTCAGTCCCACTCTGCCTGACACTCCTGTTCCCTGCCAAATCATCAGTACAATCAAGCCACACGCTACCAGTTTGCAGACCATTGCAAACCCAGAGAGCCCTCATTGTGTTTATGATACAACTATTCAAAAGAAAAAATGCAGACCATGTAAAGAATGTGTCGTCAAAGGAGACCGCAAGCATTCCCAAAGCTTTATTAATCTTTTATCACATGCAGTGTCCTTAAAGGGGTGTCCGGTTGAATGCCTGCCTGGAAATCATAATTGTGAAAATGGTATCAAAGTTTCTATTTTTTTTTAATTGCTGAAGTAGCACACAAATAAGAAGTAAAGATAGGGCTAAACATTCAGTCCACACAGGTGAAGCATTTCCAGCTAAAACTCTGTAAATGGCTTCTAGCTCTAGCTTTGTTGATGTATATTTTGGTAGAAAAAAATCCTTTAAGAGGCTATTTACATTTGTTTGATGTGTTTGTATATTGTTATCAGTGAAGTGAAGAAAGGGCTTTGGTTGCATAAATATGAAACGAACGGTAGGAAGAGTCTCCTGACATGCCAATCAGGATCTGGTGTGGCACACAAGGCACTAAGGTAGACTGTAACGGTAGCCGGTATATGGTGATAATCTATGCCTGAAGCAAGACTGGGCAAGCAAAGACACATGTGGTGGTGAGCCAAGCTCAAATCCCTTCTGACCTTGCCCCTTTTCCTGCAGCCAGGATGAGATGAAAGGAAGTGTTGATGCCTCTACTGCCCCCCAGAGGTGCTGGCTTCATGGCAGGAATTGGGGAATCATCTTCAAGGCCAATCTTCAAATACACCTCTAATAGCTTGTGTGTTACATAAACTCCACTTAGGCTGATGAGGCCTGAGTTTAGATTTCAACAGTTTCACATTATGATGTACTGCTGTTTGAGAGACAAGGGATCTAGACAAGAGGTTCAAGGTACTGTAAGTCCCAACTGTTTCATGCAGGATCCATTTAATTTTTCATGTCAGTGGAAGTACAAAGCAAGCACTAAACCACTGAAAAAAGGCAACCTGTAAAGTCCTTGAGGAATCCTAAGAAAGTCCTAAGTGAACTGTTGGGAAATTAAATATGCTCTCTGTCCTTCCTCTGAAGAAGTGATGATTCTGGCAGAGTTGGAGGAAATGTAGCACAAGCGACGGTAGAGGAAATAAAAAAATCACTGACACAGAGACTGTCTAAGTATGTTTTTTTTTTTTTTTGTCAAGATAGTTTATAGCCAGCTGTTTCATCTTTTAGCAGTCATGGCTGGAATTAATAGGGCCTTAAACACAGGCAGCTGTGAATTTTCTATACTGTGGCTTGTGGCATCAGGACTAACAGTTGTTATTCTGATATGATGAAACATCCCTCTTCAGTATGGTTTCATCCCACTTGAGAACGATGCAGCAGACAGACAGGACGATATGCAAACTCAGTCGAGCAATCCGATTGTTTTGAGGTGGCTTTGATGAAAGTTGGTGATGTCGCATTTGTTTTGTTGCTATTAAAGAAATCTATATTGTATAAACATGAGGCCATGCTGACATCTGATTGCCATTTTGCGAGGGAGCTTTTGAAAAAACAAAACTGGGATTAATATACATTTTAGCAATGTGTGAAGTCAGTATGCAAACACAAGTTTCGTTCTGTTTCATAACCAACTGTCATATGTAAATGATTGATTTGCTTTTGGTTAGTTTGATATCACTGAGCAGATATCTTTTCTTCCAGTGATATGCAGCAGCACTCTTAATACTTCTTCCTGCACCATGATGAGTCAGGGTAAATCTATACACTGAATATAAATAAGATTGTGCCTGCAGAGCTCTATAGTCTCTATCCGTGCCTCCTCTCTCAGCAGCAGCTCCACACTGCAGGACGAGAAATCTGGGAGTCTGAACTGACAGTGACCTGAGCAGCTCCTGCTGAATCTGCTCTGTGGCCAAGTATGTACAGGGGGGTTGTAAACCTCACCAGGAGCCTGTTTTGCCCCATGCTGTCAGGGCAGCTGGTTTTGAATTTGTCATGAGAACACCTACAATCACAAGCTTTTCACCTTCTGATCAATACACTATTGGATGCTGTGCAGAGATGAGCACCACTCTGCATGAGCAACCAAGCTTCAGTCAGCACGTATTGCACGCCTCCCAACCCATCTGCATCTTGCATCATTCATTTAGGTCTGAAATTAAACACCTCAAACATTACTAGAAGCCTGCCTGTCTGTCTGGTGCTGGAAGAGATTATTTTCCAGTTATTACCTCTGCCAAGTAAGTTATGTTTTTGGTATGGCTTTTTCAGTGTGTTTGTCAGCAGGATTAAGGAAAAGGTCAGATTTTCATTTTTGCATGGGCCAAGAATGAACCCAATACATTTGGGAGTGGACCAGAATCACGGGGCGGATGCACAAATCATTTTTTCACCTTTTTTAACATTTGAGATTGGGCATTTGTGCTGCATTTACGTGGATTCAGAATATTTGAAAAGTTTGTCACCATCATCATCATTTCATCTTTTTAGGGTTCACCTGATTAATTTGCTTTGCTCTTCATTGTCACGAAAATACTGGTAACAGCTTTCAGCTCTGAGCAACACAACACATCTTCTTGTAGCATCCATGTTGTATCCACATTAAAGTGCCCATGTTATGAAAAAAACACTTTTTCTGGGATTTGGGGTGTTCTTTTGTGTCTCTGGTTCTTCCACACACATACAAACTTTGAAAAAAATCCATCCATGCTGTTTTGAGTGAGATACGGTTTCTGAATGTGTCCTGCCTTCAGTCTCCTGGTGAGCTGTTCAAAATCAGTTCGGACTGTGAAATCACAGTCTGAAATGAGCTGGCTAACCACAACCCTTAGCTCGTAGCGTTAGCGTTAGCATGCTAACGCTAATGCTAAAGCTAGCATGCTACGTCGTTCTCAATAGCAAAGCACTGCTACAACACACACAAGTTCACCATAATCTGCAAAAGAACTACTTACATGTGCTCCCTCATTTAGAAGTCTCCCAGCTAATCCTGCCTAACTGACCAAAGTTGGAGAAACAGGCTTTCTTTTACTGTCTAGTTAGCTAGCTGACATGCTCTACATCTGAGCTACTGCGCATGTGCAGTGCAATCAAAGATAGTACAGAAGAAGATGAAAAGAGGTCTCACTCTGTAGCTAAAACAGAAACCAGGTGAAAAGAGGATCTGCAGCAGTGAGAGAGAGCTGTGCAGTACAACAAAAATATGGTGTTTTTTGAAAATTAAACCATGTAAACCTATTCTGGTACAACCTTAAAATACAGTTATGAACCTGAAAATGAGCATAATATGGGCGCTTTAAACTTTAAGCTCATGAACAACTTCCCAACTCGGGTAATGGGACCATCCGAGGAGCACATGAATGCACCATAGGTCTTGGCGGTGGTCTGCACTCTCCGAGTGCCAATATAGTTTCATATTTAAACACAAAAAATACTTCCTTTAACCCAATAGGCTGGTTGATTATTCCATTGTAAACATTTTCCAAACAATAAAAAAAAAAAAAAAAAAGCTCCTTCCCTGGAGATCATCTTTACACCATGTTCTTGTTAAACTGGCATAATGCTTCTCTGAGATACACGTAAACATCTGCGAACATGCACAGGGGAAGGGGTTATGGGTAACTGTAGGTCAAAGTGGCTTGCAGAGTTCAGAAATCTCAACTAAGCTTTGTGCGGACCTGCATGTGAAGCAAGGTGATGGGGCATTCAACTCCTGTCGGGAGGCATGATCAAAACAGTACGAAAACAGATGTAACCATACTACATAGAAGAACGTATCAAAGTGTTCGTTTGCCTACGTGAAGAACCATGATTCCAACTTTATAGCTTTTTTTTGTTAATAAAAAGCAGTTAAATTAAAAGCACAATTTAGTGCTAGGTATCCATATTTCCTCTCAGTAGCCTTCTCAGTGTTTCTTATACATCACGGTGCAGTTGTTTGGAGGGGCAAATTTCATAGTTTTCTGCTGAGATCAATGCAATGTCTTCTGGACATTTTAGAGTATTGCTGACCTCCAGGTCGCCACAGAGCCTCCAACATGGTTGCTGCGTTTAGCTGTCTGCTTCTGGAAATTCAGAAATAGATAAAAAGAATTTAAATTACCTATGAATGTTAAACTGGTTTTAATGCCACATTTTAGTTGATTGTTTTTCACCGCTGTATGCATTAATGCATTCATTCTTTGCATTTGTATTTATTTAAAGGTTTCAAACAATGACAATAAGCCATTTCAGGGCAACAAGCATACAAAACAGACACACATACAACAACAACAATAATAAGAGATAGTAAGCCACAATAAATAAATTGAAAATACTAAAGTAGATACATTAACATATATATATATATATAAAGTAGATACATTAACATATATATATATATATATATATATATATATATATATATATATATATATATATATATATATATATATATATTCCCAATCTACATCTTTCTTTGAACACCTAATTATAGCCTGTCTGTAAAAAGGTAGCCACAGGTGTCACAGAACAACAATGGAGGGCATTTTTTTCAGCTAATGACATTCCTGACACATAATTGTCCTTGTATGGTGGTTCATTCTTAGCTAATAGGTGTATTATCCTGCATGGGAGTTTTTGACAGCTCCCCTGCTTTTAAAACTGCGATTAGGATAATTACATTGGACTGCTTTTCAGCTGAAACAGAGGCCAACTTTGACTGTAGCACTGGAATTTCAATCAGTCGTATACACAGGATCTCACCTCTCTGTATAGGAGAGTCAGAAACTAATTTTTATATGAAATCTATCTGAAGTTAAGCTTCACTTTGCATTCAAAGGAAACCAATGTCAAGCAGCTGAGAAACGCAACATAAAAAGAATTGACAATACACAAATCTCAATGGAACTGCATCTATCAAAGCCAATGATTATACGGGCAAAGCCTTGTCTGATTGCAATAGCAGCTAGTGAGAAGATGAAAGAATAGTTTACCATGTGATGTCTACCTCAATGCCTTCGAAACAGCACTGCATGTGGGGTAGATGGCTTTAAACTTTAAGTGGTGTCAAAAAATGTGAGAGGCATCTGAGAGTCAAATGGACATTGTGGCATTACGGTGGCAACACATCTTGTGTTAACACCCACTGGGCTGCAAAACAGAGATAGTGGATAGATAGCTCGACAGACTAAAATGACTAAATCAACTCCCTGGATGGATGGATGGATGGATGATATAGATAGATAGATAGATAGATAGATAGATAGATAGATAGATAGATAGATAGATAGATAGAAAGACAGACAGAGTGATAGAGTGATAGAGTTAAATAATTTCTCCGTGCACAAATCCATGTCCATAAAAAATGATATTCTGAGTATTGTGTGGAAGAATTTAAATTGGCCTTCACAGAGTCTCAACCAACCTCAACCACGTTCAACACCTTTTGTGATGAATTGAAACTGTGAGCCAGGCCTTATTGTCCAACAACAGTGCCCCGACCTCACTAATGCTCTTGTGGCTGAATGAAAGCAATTCCCTGCAGGCAGCATCCCAAAATCTTGCGGAAAGCCTTTACAGAAGAGTGGAGTCTGATTTGGCTACAGATCAATGCCCATGGTAGATAGACAGATCATTTTTGACCCATTGAGACTGCATTTCTCTGCATCATATATAACAAAAGGCAGTGTGTGCATCACTTTGCAAAACCACCAGATGTGGTATCAAAAACAAGAGATGTGATCTCATCTAAACAACCAGCTCTGCATTGTTCAAGAGATTTCGAACAAGATGTGTGATGAATTGTTCAGAACACCACATGTATTGAAATGAGAGGCTTGTCCACAACAATCCAACATAATACAATGTGCTGCTGTGCCACTAATATACAGACAAAATAATATCAGTATTACAGGTAGATAGTAGTAGTAAATGTGCCAGAGCAGGTAGAGAGGTTCTCACAGCATACAAAGGGAAAGTTGTTAGTGTTCATTGGCCCGGCAGCTCTGCAGAGGCCTGAGGATAAGCCTTAAGCCAGAGCACAGCAGATAGCCAGGGGTGAGGTGAAAGCTCAGACAATACGGTTAGGCTCTGAGGCAAGCATCCTGCTGGAATGGCAGACTACAGCAGATACTGTGTCACACAGCAGTATGTTGGTGTCGCAAACAACAAGACCCTTATTCACACTGTAAGTGTAAGCTTCATGGAAAGAATGAGAAACTACGGAGGCAAGAGTTTGAGAGGAACAGAGAAAGCACAGCGAGGAATGAGATCTTAAGAAAAGGTGTGATGCTGCCGGCACAGAGAATAGATCTAGATTTCTTTCTGTCCTTCCCTCTGTAGGAACTGAAAGGGCCGGCCGGATAATATAATTGGTTCCAGGAGCAGTGAATGACGCAGGGAGGGACTTAAACGTACCCCAAGAAACCTAACAGTACATGCCGGAGAAAGAAAAGAAAAAAAGGAAAACTAAATAAATGCAAGTTGACAGGCAAAATGGGGGACAGTTAGGCTTAGTGTTATTACCATGACAAAGAGAAAAGAGCACAGTGTCTACTCCCTGCATGGAGGGTGAAGAGGTTTAAGGACAGAGCAGCAGGAGATGAGGAAGTGGCACACTGAGCTGTGCGTGTGTGCCTCAGTGTGCTTCTATCAGCCTGCGGGTGTGTGTGTGTGTGTGTGTGTGTGTGTGTGTGTGAGAACCTGACGCTCAGCGTCTCCCTCTGTCATGTGCATGTATGTAATCATACCTCTTGCAAGGCGTAGTACTTTGTCTGATCTGATATTAATACTCTGCAACTAGAACATAACTAGGAGGACTTTCTGCACATCTAACGACAGAAATGATTAAGTATGTTTGTTATATGCTCACGCAGGGCCTAAAGTGTTACAGATTGAATCAGCTGCAAAAGAGACAACTATCAAAGACTGATAACTCCTAAGGGGCCCTTCAGGCATGCATGAGACTGATTACTCCTCTGCAGGGCAAGAAGTGACATCATCCGTGGCTGGAAGCTGTTAGGAAGAAGGCTAGCAGAGAGCATGCTTCATATGCCATCATCGCATGCCTCACACACAACTCACAAGCATGGCGACTGGTGCTTGTATCTTTACACTGTTGACTGTGGCGCTTTACATCATCCGACCACATCAAACAGCAGAGGACAGGGTTAATTTCTCCTTATGGTAATGCCCAGAGGTCTCGACAGAGATGCAACTTTTCAGTCTGTGAGCAATCCTCACTGTCAAACCTAATGACACGAACAGATGAAACTCTTTTACATTCTCTCTTTGCTCAATATTGAACAGAACTTGATTCATTACAATACAGCAAAAAATAATAATTGGATGAATCTGTATCAAGTGAAGAGTTTCATTGCAAAATTAGATTTCCGCAGAGCATAAAACATGACTAACTAAACAGCAAGAGGATGAAACCTGTCGTTTTATTTTCAATGGGGCTTTGAAGTTTCAGTAAACAATTTGGGAAATTAGTTGAGTAGTTTTTTAAGTAAAATGTAATTTTACATAGACCAAATTATATGTAGATGTGCAATTGCAAGTGGAAATTTGGACGACTAAAAGCTGAATTGAAAAGTATGTTTTGTTTAACCTAATTTCATATATATATATATATATATATATATATATATATATATATATATATATATTTATGAAGCCCTGAAACAGCAGTAAAATGCAGTAAATGCTCATCAGACAAGTCAAAAAGACCTAATGGAAGAACATTATTTAGGTTCACAGACACCATGCTTCTTCATTACACAGTAATGCTACAGCAGTATGCAGTACAGCATCAACACTGCATGCAAGTTAGCTTTAGCTAGCTGGATAGCTGAAAAGGCTGGTGCTCATGTTTTTTTAGCCACTAGTGTTATCAGTTAAAGTATCTAGCCACACACACACACACACACACACACACACACACACACACACACACACACACACACACACACACACACACACACGTAAACCCTGGACCAATCACTCTGGACATACATGGATGTGCCCATCTCATTAATATATGCTTTAGGAAAAATGGGAATGTGGTGAGGAAAATGGGAAATATTGCATGGAGAAAATAGGGAATCGATAAATGATGAATGAAAAAATAGGAAAATGAAGGAGTTGGAAAAACAAAAATAGCTAGTGAGAGATAAATAAAAGTAATAATACATTTTTTTTAACCAACTGAATGTGTGGGCAAGTGTATACCTCAATTTCAATTATTTATGTAACAATAGTATTTATTGCTGTATTCAGCTGTATTTTTTGACTGTCTTGTCTGACAACAATAACTATATTTTGTCAGATTTGGGACTCAAATTAAATTCAAATTGACAAATACAGCAGCAGAGAGTGGCAACGTGCACAGAATGACTTCTCCCTGGGTTATCTATTATAAGTAAGTATAATTAAGAGGGCTAGCTTGCCCACATCTGTTAGAGCTTTACAGACGCTCATCAAAATATCAATGTTTTTAAAATCAAAATTGCATGGTTATCCCTGACTTTGACACAGTCGGGTAATTAATTTAGTTTTTTTCTGGACCCAATTAGCTGATTAGGCATTATGTTTTCTTGTCTGACAGAATCAGACCTACCAACATGTGTTATTTTCTCTCGCTGGCACAGATTTCTTCTGCTGATTTTTTCTACGTGTCTGAATTTTCTTGCACTGGGAAGCAGCAGGTCCTTCTGCACCATACTGCCACAGACAGGCAGATTATATTTTCCTTGTTTTTAAGCACCATGAAGTGTGACAAAATGAACTCTTCAGTGATAGAAATCCACAGTGAGTGATGCACAGAAAGTATGTAACAACCACAATTTTACAACAACCCTGCCCAGTTGTACTCTTTTGAGATTGACATATCAAGATGAATTTCATTGTATACAATGAACTGAGCACCTAGGAATGTTTCTGTACTGATTATACAGTCGGCACCCAGAGTTACCAGACACCCATTATAGGAATTACGTTACTGTGAAAAAGACATGTGGTGACAACATGCAGCGATATGGATTTTTACATAGGGTCTGCACCCACAGCGGTTAAACAGACCACCACGGTTGTGTTAACAAGAGGCCTGATACTAATATAAGTCAATTGGACGGTGTTGTTGTGTTATAGTGATCATGTTCCAGCTCCTAGTGGCTGACGTTTACTACTTGTCTTGCTAAATAATGCTAAGTGGCGTTGTGCATATTGCTATTGAGCATCCGAACACAGTTTACAGTGCCGACAGTTGTCTTTCTAAGTGGCCCAAATGTTTATCCAAACACAGGATGATGGGAGGGACAAACTAGAGGGTGTGAACTGACAAATGCGTTGTGTCATTATCAACATGACATGTAACACAGCAGTGGCATGGTGTGAATTATACAGCAGCAACACATTTAAGAACGTAAGCAGGGCAGGGATGATGGCGCTGAGTCCTGGGTCGCCTGAAACATTGTGTCAAAAGATATTTCAATCACAATTATTGTGTTTTTGTTACCACTGTTGAAAACTCCAAGTTGTTATTAACTCACTGGCTTATGCTTATGTCAATCATGAACAAATGATTGACATAATCCTTTACTTTAGTGGACAAAAGATTCATTTCTATGACGTTAACGAATATTGAAATATTCTAACTTGAACACCTTGAAATTATTAATATGTCATATTTTGAGTATGGCTATTTGAAATAAATACAATATTTAAAGATAATTTTTTGGGCATTTTAGGCCTTTATTTTTATAGGACAGCTGAAGACATGAAAGGGGAGAGAGAGGGGGGAATGACATGCAGCAAAGGGCCACAGGTCGGTGTCGAACCCACGGCCGAGTAAACCTCTATTTATGGGCACGTGCTCTACCAGGTGAGCTACCCAGGCACCCTAATATTTAAATTTAAAGTAGATATTTAGATGTGGGTGATAAGGCACACTAATTGATAATTACCTAATCAGAAAACAATTATATCCAAACTCTCATTTCATAACATAAATTAAAATGTGTCCTCTCAGTACAATGCAATTCAACAATACCAGAAAAAGCCTCCAAAATGACATAAATCAACATCTCTCCAACATTATAACCTTCATGATGGTAGTAGACTGCATTGGGTGTATATTTACAGAAATATGTACATAGAATAAAGTGGAGTGTGACAAGTTTTAGCAATTGTCTTAGAAACTGTGGTTATATGCGTAATATTGAAGTTTTGCATTTTCTTTATATTAAAAAGCATGATTTTTATTTCCTGTAATGTCGTCTTTTTATTTATTTCTTTGAGTGCAGATACACAGTTTGCCTCTGCTCTAATTAACAGATTAGCAGATTTCCATCTTCATTTTCATCAAATTTAAGTACAACTGCTATTAATACCACGACTATATTTTAATAGACCGTGAAACAGCTACAGTAGATGTTGAACTCTACACTGTCATAAGGGCTTGAAGTGTTTAACTGTTTTACCTGTTAGAACAAAAGGTTATTTTGTCTATTTTTGGAAGGTTTTATTTTTATCTATAATAGACATGTTAACTAGGACACAAAGGAAGCAGGAACAGAAGAAAAAATGTATCGTCTTCTTATTTTCTTTCTCATCAAGCAGAGGTTAACCTTCATCTGTGGCTAAAAGGAGGTTACAGCAGAAATATGCACCATCACTGATAATCAAAGAACAGACAATTAGATGTATAACGTCCCTAGAAAATTACAAAACTCAATTCGAAATTAGTTTGACAAAAGCCTGATAGTATTTTGGCTTCCCTGTCAGTGTGTGTTAGGTATGATCTGTGCTCTGTGCCTAACTTTGAACACAAGTAGAGAAGCAGCTCGTAACCCTGAGCAAAGGGAGCAGTCTGACTGTAGCCTTTATGAAAAAAAAAGTATAAAATCTCAGATCTCACTTGTGAAAGCGTTCCTGAATTTAGGTCTAACAGACACCCATCACCCTGTAATCAATTTGAAATAGTCAAGCACATCCAACCCTCTGACCATCACCTGAATGGTAAACGCTTCTTAGCGCAGTTTGCCTTGACTGCAATTTGAGAAACCTTTGCCAAGGTTTATTGTCCCTTTGCACCCACAGGACAGAAACAGTGATAGCATCAGTAGCAGCAGTGATCGTATTTCTTAAACACAAATTCAGGCTGAACACTGCACTGTACTTATTGAGTAATATTTTTACACTCTTGTAGCAGTGTTAAATTGAATAATGATTCTGACCATGCAGAAGAATGAATTTTTTTTTTATTATTATTATTTCCCCTCCTGAGAAAAAAACGTTTTTCTCTTTATTGTTGCCAATTAACAGGATTTCCATGGAGTCCAAGGTTTCTTGTATTTGTTCTTAGGCATTACACCAACTGCAGGAGGAGAGAAATATAAGAAATTCATACATGTCAGAGCCACACAACAAAAGAGTGGAGATGTTTTCACACATACAGCCTTATTAAAGAAACAAATGCTGCAAAGAGACATAAAACACTTAACCTTACGTTGTTTAAATAGTATTATCAAATACCCTTTATCAAAGTAGGCCTGAATATTTATAATTTTTAAGTATTCTCTTTCATTAGTGCACTTCATAATTATTTTGAAAAAATATCTTAAATAATACAAGCTATATTAACATCGTTTGGCACACATGTTTGGGATTAGGGTGAATACAGTTTTATGTTGTCTAATAAGATAAATATAAGTCCCCAGTACACTTTTATACAGTTACACATTCAAACCTGTACAACCACAGCCATTTACACTCTACTGCTGACCAGGTTTATAATCAGATTTAGTGCAGTTGATTTAAAAAGCTAAAAAAAACTACATGTTTACCCACTTTAGTAAATTGTCAATTATTGATGTAGCACAAAAATAGTAAAAATAATTCATGTTTAATGTGTTTTGGAAATACTTTTGCAGTAAAAACTTAACAACTGAATACTTCAGGAATTGTAAATTAAAACACATTGGATATCTATAGAACAATCTTTCCAGTGCATGACTTGTTTTGTTTTTTTCGGCTGATTTCATGGAATATCGGCAGGAGATTGGCAAAGTTTTGCAATTCCGGCAACGGGATGTCAAACAAAGGGAGAAGTTGAGATGCTGCTTGGCAGAAGATTCTCTATTTCTGCTGGTATTATAGACAAATTAGATACGCCGCAGGCCTACTTTTTCCCCCCTATGGAAATGACCCGCATAGTGTAATTTAGGAAACATGCAGTGGACGGCATAAATGCTCCATCTTCTCTCCTAATCCCTGCTGCCGAAGGTTTTCAGTACAGGCTGAGCAAAACATCTACACTGTTCGACGGCAATGAGGTTTTTATTCAGAGCCACACTGGCTGTGTTGTACATTGTTTGATGGAGGTTTTTCTTTAATCCACTGAAGAAGACATTTTAGCAGTCCAGTTGTAACAAGACTGGCTCTGTAAAAAAATGAATTTCAAGGATACTAGTCTTGTCAAGAGATATATTGCCTGTTACATTAACTACCATTCACCTGCCTGTCATAATTCAAGGTGTAGTTTTAGATTTAAAGAAAAAAAAATTAGAAGAAGAAACAGATATCACTCTAAGCGGTACTCATTATTGTGTGTGTCTTTATTTCGCAGGAGATAAATCCAGCAGGGCGGGTGCTCAGGCTTAAAACTATTTCAAGTCCCAATAAAGCCCAAACATCTGATATGACTTAGGAAGCTGATAGAGGCTTGGCGAGGGAGCCTGTTCTTTTGTCAGAAGCATCCTGCTCCAAAATCCCAACAGACATACATAATCACCTTTCCCTCATTCTATTTATTTATGTCTTATTAATGTTTGCGGATGGCACAAATGCCAAGTCACTCACTCTGTAGGCAGTGATATACCACATGTAAATATGCCAAGAGAGCAATTTTCGCTGCTCTGCCAACGTCTCCATCAATCAAACCTTTTATAACCTGGATACGATAATAGGGCAAATGTGGGAACAGTTGTGTTTTTTTGGCATTGCTTCCACTACATTTGGCTACTCTGTCTGGTGTTTTTGAGCAAATAAACGTGTTCCACTTTCTTTACTAATTACTTCAATTTCAAAATTCGGACCAAGTTAACCTAATCTTTTTTTTTTTTTTGTTTTAGTACTCCAAACACTAGATTGCAAGTAAATCCTTTGCACATGGTGACTAACATAGGCCAACAATGCACATCTTCTTTGATAACGACATTTCTTAGATCATTTCTCACACTCACAGGTTATTTATTAATGTCATTAAAATCCCCTTTTAATTATTTTCTGTGCGCTTTAGGAGCCCATCTGCTGCCGAGGTGTTGCGGCACATTTAATTACAATTTAGAATGAATAACAACAAATTAGGTAGTAATAAGGAAAGGGGTTCAGTGACAGTGGGATTCAGAATGTGCCTTTTATTATTAAAAATATGCACTTCAGGAAAACATTAAAAAGGTACTGTTGATGACCTTCAGCTTTTTAAGTATCACATCTGCCACCAACACAGTCTGCACCAACCAATCAAAATGCTCCTCCTTTGTCTTGTGACTGTCTATCCATTGTAAACAGCCCTTACATGAGTCACAGGTAATCTGCAACAAGGCACACTTGTCTTAGTGGGAGGTTGCACACACATTATAAGCTCTAATCCTCTTATTTCCGTTCTCCTTTTGAAAATTTGTCTTTCCTCTCGACCTCATCAGAGGAGGTAGTATGTCCATATTACATGCCGTCTGGCAGCTGCTGCAAGCTCTCACTTCATTTTGCGGGGGCTACATGAACCTCAAGGTCCAGAGAAACACAAAAAACACATGCTGCCAAAAAATATAGGATATCTTTTTCCATGTGCTAGTCTGTGCTATAGGCTGAATCACTAAAAGGATCTGGCTGACGGAGAATGCTTTGAAGGTTTTAGACATACCCAAATGTGCTGGTTTTCCTCTCATGCGCCTCGTCAAGGTTTCTCCCTCGTGCGTCTGCGAGAGGATCTGCTACAAAGAGAATTCCAGATCAACTTCAGCTTGACAGTAGATGAATGCAGCCAAGCACAAAGAGCCTAAACAGCGTTGCCTGCACCTCAACATAAGTTGGAAGCACATTTCATTTAGCGTGCAATGTGCTGAGGAGAAATGATGCTTGTACATAACAGCATTTGCAAATTTCCCTTTTGATTTCTTCACATTATCTTTAGAAAACAATAATACTTTACTGTTTCATAACTGGAACACTTCCTTGTTACTCTTCGCAATGATCAGGAACAGTTTAGAGAGTATTATTAGATACATTCATGAAAATGAAACACTTCTTGTTCTCAGTAAATCAGAGGCACATGGCTGTGAGTTGCAGTACAAAGCAGGCTTTGTAAAATTAAGCGACACTGAGGGTGCTGCTGTGATTGTCATTTCCAGGCATGATGGTTCCAGTATCTCTTAAACAGACACCCCTCCTGCGCTTTTCATGCATTGGACAACCAGCAAACCCTCCAGTCAACAATAGCTCGGGGGGGAAAGAAACCCAGCTCATAAATGGCCGAGACTGAGGGAGGCAGCAGGAAAAGAGAAAGTGAAAGGGTCGCCCACAAACAAGCAAATTTCAATTTGTTTGTTTAAAATGAAATAAAAAAAAACAGCACAGTACGGCATTCAGATAGAGGAACCGCATGATGTTGGAGACAAGCTTAAAACGCCTGTGGGATTTTTTTCTTTTTCTTTCCCAAACACAGCTGTATCAGTTTCTGACATTCAGAAGGCAAAAAAAAAATCTTTTTTTGCCACTTCATGTTTGTTTACATGGAACGAAGCACGAACTGGCCTGCTCAAAACATCCTGAACAATTTCTACGATTCATCTTATTCATACATATTTTTGAAAATCAATAAATATAATAAAAAGTATAAAATAACTGGGTTTACAACAGATATTTAGATGTTTTCTTCAATAATACCAGGCTAAACTACAGTTAATTGAAAGTAAATACTGTAATAGGCTGACATTATTCCATGACCACGTGTATGGATGTGATTAGACCATTACTCAGTCAAGGTCCAACACTCTCAATTTTTTCCAATCAGATGCGCGCTGCATTAACACTGAGCAGATGTTCCTGATTGTTCAAACCCCACATGTGTAAAGTCTTTATGAATGAAACAGAAAACAGCCAAAATTATGACAGTATGAATAAAGAGTGTAATATATGTGAAATTCTCACATTTACACATGTTGTGTGAGAGTTAGTGGAATTGTTAAAATAAGATGAGGATAACTAGATTTTAAAGGGGGAAATAATGTGATTAAGTGATACTAACGCCACAACACAGTTACATACACAGGGCATATTTTCATTTGCAAGTTAAACACAGGAAATAGAGGTAATCTAGAGGGACTATGCACAATATATGCACAACAGATATATTATTCATTCTTTGAAGTTATTGTTACAGTACAGTACAGTGGTGGAAAGAGAGTAAGTACTTTAGAACAATTTTAAGGTATTTGTACTTTACTTGAGTATTTCTATTTTATATTTTTTAGAGATTTTACTTTTTCCTCTATTACTTTATTTTGTAGTTACTTTGCAGATTCTGATTATTAATACAAAATAGAATTAACACATTGATATATTATTATATATTAAGCTATCCAGCAGTATGTTAAGTAGTTAAAATTAACCCCACCTGTACCAGTAGCAACATCAAAGTGATGCTTTCACATTAATGTACCAATCATTTTATATAATATTTATGATTCAGACATTCTGCATAACAAGTACTTTTACTGTTGGTACTTTAGGCATATTTTGATGTTAATACTTCTGTATTACATTTGTACATTTTAAATGTGGGACTTTACAGAGTAACAGAACACTGTTGTATAGTTATTTTTACCTAAATAAAAGATCTAAGTACTGCCACCACTGACTCAAAAGGATTGTGTGTGTGTGTGTGTGTGTGTGCAAGTATTCAACTGCCAATACAACTTACAAATTACAGTGTGTGGGATAGGATGTCACATTTCACTCCCTGTCTTTGAGGAAAAAAATAACTCTCTGTATTTGCCTTGTAGATGTTTTTTTTAAAACCACCCGGTGTGTAACAGACAGATGTAAGCCGTTAATAGTAGATTTTGAGGTAAACTCTAGAAAGAGGACCCAAATAAGCAAGGAGTTGTGGGGAGAAATGTGAAAAGTGATACAACCATCACACGTCTAGCAATATAATAAAACTACAGAATTTCCATCTCTGAAAATACAGCAACTGCTGCATAGCTGCATTTCACAGCACAAAACCCATCAGCCCTTGTCACAGATGAGCTGCAGTAAAGGGAGCCTGGTCTGCTGCAAGCTTGATGTACTTAAGGAAATAGCCGCTGTGTGAGAAATCTAGACCAGAGCAGTATTTCTGTTTACCACAATTTACCCCCAACATGCACTTTGAGGGGTTTCTTGGAAAAGCAGGTACATATCAACTAAATCCTCTTCCACCTTATTGAAACAGTTGTGGCAAACAGCCGTTGTTCTTGTCTTCCCTGATCTAGTCTTCCCCTAATCTGCCCACATGCTGCCACATCAATAAAATCAATTCCCTCTCTGTCATGCTTTAATCACTCACATACGTTTTTAATGAAATCTGCAAAACTTCAAGGAATTTTTCCGCGTCAGATGCTCTACGTTTCCTGATTTCCTTCACATGTCAACATGTATTCTTCCTCCACTGCTTGCCTTGATTCTTCTTCTGTTGTCTTTTGCTCTTCTTCTGCCCTCTCTTGACTATTTTGCAAATCCATAAACTTGCTTGAAACCATTTCCAAAAATGTGATTATGTTGGATATATCACTATTTTTTTCTCCTCCTCAGCAAATAACACACAACCCAAAGAATGAGAAGAAGACACCTAGTGCACAGAAGACGTTACCAGAAAAATGAAGGGCCTATTTCACAGACATGGATTAAACTAATCCTGGTCTAATACACTGAAAAAGAGAACTTTGGCTGGCTGTCTGTGAAACCAATCCTTAAATCTCATTGAATTTAAAATGTCTGATATCTCTGCCTTATACTCAGCTGTTTTACACAACATGGGAGACCTATCAGTACAACTGCTTATTAAAAGGACAATTCTTGTGCAAAATGAATCTAGGGGTTAATAACACATGGGTACCGAGTCGACCGTTCTCTGGGATATGTTTTCATGCTAATTCGAATGTGACCAGTTTTAGCCCAAACTGCTAATTAGCTTATAAAGCTAGTTGTCGGGGCATGCAAAAGTAAAAAGAAATCGCTATTTCTATATCACTAACAAGGCTCAAAATAGCACCACACTTCCACGGTAGCATAATGAGAGGCATCATAACGGTACAGGTTCTCTACATGTAAACCAAAGCATTGAGAACTTTGTAAGTGTACAGACAGTTTATTAAAAACATAGTAAATAAAGACAGTACAGTTCGGTATACAGGCAGGCGCCATCGTGGGAAAACAGTCATGACCAGTCAAACGACGAACGCCCTGCTTGAGCTATGTTACTGGTTACTCGGCTAATTAGCGGTTTGCGATAAAACTGGTCACATTCGATTAGCATGAAAACATATCCCAGAGAACGGTCGACTCGGTACCCATGTGTTAGGTTCATTTTGCGCCGGAATTGTCCTTTAATAGCATTGAGATGGGTTGTATAAGCTTCCACGTTGACATATATGAACGAGTTAACAAAAAACACTTTATTTTTAATTGTCACTTACACACACATTGTAGTGAAATTTTATTTCTGCAATTTAACCCACCCTAGTATTAGGAGCAGTAGACAGCTATACAGCGTCCAGGGAGAAACTTGGGGTTCAATCGAGACTCAGGAAGACTTTGACATGTGGTCAGAGGAGCCTGAGATTGAACCGCCAAGAAAAAAAAAAGATTTACGATAACGAATAACCTCCGAAGCCTCTTGAATTTATTGCGCATAGGGTTTGAACTTTCCACAAAATTCAATCAAAGAGTGCTATCCCTGTCCAAGTTATCTATCTCTCGCCCCTTTTATTTCCTTAATATATTAATATATTCCCTTTAATTTATTTTAGATTATATCAGACTTTTGCTGTGTCACGGCAGTGGCGGCCTATACAGTTAAGTGTCGCCACAGTATGATTTCTTGCAGAAGGCAGAGAATGAATGGCTAAATCATAATGTTCCTGTCTGATGTCTAATGTTCTTGTACTTTTAAGGCATTTAACTGACACTTCTACACGGAGGGAGTTACAAAAAAAAGCTGCAAATAGTCGTCAAACTGTCATCTCACTCTCCGTCTTTGCTTTTACGCTGAAAATATTTCCAGGCAACCCACAATGGATGTACAATTGTGTTAATTATTAATGGTTACATGATCCCAAATGCATTTTTGCTCCCTAAACATTGCTAACTGTGTATGTATGTGGCTAACGTTGAGTCTGGCAGTGTGTAAAATATTTAGGTGTACAAGCCCTTTACAATTGTAAGAGCTCTGCACAGGATGCTGCCGTCAATATCACAGCACAACAAATATCAATGATGACTGCTGTGCTGGATATGAAAGATACTTGCATTGCAGCCATTAGATTGAGCCAGGCCGGTGATTCTGAGCTCATCTGTCCTTGACTCAAGTGTTGCCGTCATGCTGCATGTCTAGGATTGTTTGATGTGAGAACATTGCCCCCTGCTGATTCCCCGATGTACACTATCAGAGGTCTTCATCAGCCCAGCTGACTGACAGAAGACATGTGGGATGAGGTCACTCGAATGCCACAGAGCGATCACTCTTAGCTTTGACAATTTTTTTTTGGTTCACTCTCATGTCACAACTCTGGTGTCATTTGTCATGTGAGTTTCATCTCCAGCAGCAAGTGTATCATGTTCTGGATATGCTGCTGACATATGATTGGACTCCGCCAGACCAAAATGGTTGGAGAAATCATATAGAATGAAGTTTGAGTGGTCTAAATAATTTACTCATATCCTAAATATATTCATTACATAATGAAAACATACTAACTGATTCAGTGCTTTTCTCAGTGCATCATTAAAGCAACCGGAAAACTTTAAATCTGTAATATTTCTTTATAACATGAAATATTCATGACTAAATAAGACACAATCAAAAAGTTTGGGTGGAAAAAGACTTGGAAACTGAGCTCATCTGCTCCATCAGGACTGTGTGTGTGTGTGTGTGTGTGTGGGGGGGGGGGTCATGACAACATGAGCAAACAACCACTAACTGTCATCACATTTTGATTCAAATGTTGCTAAATCCTGGTTGACACATGGAAGTACGTGACTTTTTTTATTCCCATTGTGTTTATGTTAGCAGATTGTCATTTGGGAGAGGTGGAAGTAGGCTATTATGTTTTGTTTGATTGATTTTTTTCAATCAGCAAATTAACCAGAAACTATTTTGATAATCGATTAATCATTTAAGTATTTTTTTCAAACAGAGATGCAAAATGTTACCTAGTTCAAGCTTGTCTTATGTGATAGTTACCTGAACATCTTTGGGTGTTGATGTTTTTTTTAGCAGCCTTTAACAAACAATATTTATTTAGACTAGTTTGCAGACTAAACGTTGCCACCTGACAAAAGAGGTGAGTCCAGCTGAAATTAAAACTAGGAAGTAAAAAAAAAATAATTACTTCAGAAAAGAGCATTGGTGAGTTTTATGGATATGGACAAAACCAATTTTTGATGGCGCAGGTACCTGCACTGCTGTGCTTTTAGTTTTTTTTCATGGGAGCGGTCGTTTTACCGTGATCACAAAGTAAATGTTTAAGTTAAAATCATGAAGGTTTCAATTACTTATTGCAACTGCTATAGATGATGGCAAATGTGTCGTAATCATAAAATATGAAAAGTAGATGTGACGTCATGACTTAGGCTCTTTATACTATACTTATTAGAATTGCTAAACGAATCAGAGGTGAGATCAGTTATTCAGAGGTCTGGAACCAGGCTACAGACAAAACAGCACAGACAGAAACAAAACGATTCTAACTTTGGGACAAATTTGTGTGTTTGTGTAAGTCCCCATTCCTCATAGTAAGAAGATTATTAAGAAAACATTTTGCGGGCCTTTAATGAAAGAAAAAAAGGATTAAAAATAAACATTGAAAGCTTATGAAATAAAAACAAATCTTATGCTTTTCTGTAAATGATGCGTTTGTCTCCATACAAAGCATCAGTCTGCGGCTGTCAGAGATGAAGTTCAAAAGTTCAAGAGTGTGTCACTCAATACCATGTGGGTCCCATTTCATCGGTCAGCCACCATATATTTCATGATGAAATTTTCATGTCTACTTGTTGAGCCATCCAACATAATGGTCAAAATGTTCTAAATAAAAAACAGAGAAAAAAGAGAAATTTGTATTCTAACAGCAGCCCTGCTTCCAACTGCTTGTAATCTGTATTCACACAGTCTGCCATGTCAGACGAAAGACTTCAATTAGCAGGCAATTCTATTCAGTATTTTCTATTATGCCACCACCACTATTTACATTCTCAGTCAGCACCCGAGGCAGTTTCCACCCTGTCCGAGAGTTGCAGGAATCACTCCTGGTGGGAATATATAAAAAAAAAACCTGCTGTGAACAAAGTGTGAAAACAAGTGTTTTGTAGTAACCAGAGTAATGGGCTTCTAATGCCTGATGCTCCCTACCTTGTGGCTGTAGATGTGAGGAGCCATAAGTTTAAGTGTCAGCCTTTCAGTCTTAACCCCAGATGAAAAACTGAGACTCCAGCGAAGAGATGAAACACCTCTGATGCTTTGATTTGCAGCCTCTTGCTGGCGGGGGTCTGCGCAGGCCCTCAGCGTGATGCTTGTCCCCTCACCAGGTGTTCTTAGTAGAGAGAGCTACTGATTGAATTTTGCTCTGCTACCTACATGCCGCTGCTGGATTCAAAACAATACAGTAGCTGCATCCCAGTTTAATGCACTTAAATAAAAGGGAAGGCGCATCTGTCTTGCAGACAGATTAGCTTTGTATTTGTGTGGGTGGCATCATGCTATTCTTGTGAACTGACAAGCATTGCCTTGAGAAATTATTTTCTGAGGATAATAAAGCATCAGCAGCAGACCTCATCTCTTGCAACTCAATAACCAAACTCATACTGAGATGTTCCTTTGCGAGTTTGTAAATTGGTCCAGTGTGGAGATTTTCATTCAGGGTCATTATTATTAGTATTGTGGTGTGGTAGTATGGGGGGCAAAGCAAATAAAGGAACATATTTGCAAAGCCAAAAGCAGGCCAGTGGGAGTCCATTTTCATTGAAAAAGAGCTAAAGTCCAGTCTGCAGAGACCCTGCTTCGACTTAGCCCGTGTATCTTGCTGGGTCAGCCCAATGGCACTCCGGGTCAGCTGGATTTCTGCCAGACCCCTGCGGGAAGAGGCAAATTGAAACAAAAATATGACAAAGACCTGAGGGATAACCTGTATCTATACTAGGCCTATATACACATACATATAAATAGCTACAAATGTGCAAATTAGAGCTGCAACGATTAGTCAAATAATCAATGTACTGAAATTACAGCAATTGTGATAACTGATTCATTTGAAATCAATTAGGGCCACCAGGCTTTCACACTCAGAGAGGCTCCGAAGGAGCTAAGGCAACCACATGCTAAATCCCATGTGAAATAATAATCAAAGCAATATTCCGATAACAACACTGTTATGTAAACTCTGTTCTTTGCTAAGAATCGTCAATGCAGCTAAACAACAGAAATTTGGAAAACGGTAACATGATAAGATCATAATCACAATATTGTTCAGCAAACAAACAGTCTATAAACTAACGTTATATTACTGCAAATAGGAAAACGTGGAAAGAAAACAACAATACAAATTACCTACTTTTCTTTCACTATGTTTTATTTTTATTTCACTCGACCTTGAAATTAGCCTCATAATTAAACACTTTGAAAGGAGAGGGGACATACTTTAAAATAAAATTGTCTTTGGGACTGACTATGGCTAGCTATTTGGCAAAAGACAAATGGTTTAGTAACGTTAATTCATTTGCACGGTTGCACGCCGGAAGCCCTTCTCGTCGTCTTTAGCTAGTTAAATCTAACATGTTTTCAATGATATACATCACATTCTGCTTTTGCTAATTCAACTTACTTATATTTGTTCTTGACTTTCTGCAGCATCGATGTAAACAGTTGTCCGGTGTGAACGGTGTTGTGCTCTGTGTCGCTCCCTGCCAGAAAGAATACAGGAAGTTTTAGCTGCCCGTTGCACCAATCAGCTGTGAGGTTACTTGGACGCCCTGCCCAAACAATACAGACAGATCGCTGGAAATATACAGTGCCGCATACTTAGATTTTACGATTGACAGGTTTTATTTGTCTACTTAAAGACATTTTGTAGTGTTTCCAAAATGAGCGATGTCGAGGCACGTATTTTCAAAACTCGCTGAGACGATGTGATAGCTAGCACAGTAACGATATCCAGCCTGTTAGCTAGCTACCGTTAGCAAGGTGTCAGATGCTAGCCTAGTCAGCTAACGTAGCTAGCTATGTGACCCGGCAGCTAGTCGAAGTTGTTTTGGAGAAGCTTTTTTGGGAAAGTGAAGTAATGCCGATCAGCTGTTGAACATTTGTTTGTTTTCGTTGTAAATCAACAAGGAAACCAACAGGCAAAACCCGATGTGTTTATATCCGTTAGCAACGTTGCGTGGTTGAAATTAAAGCTAGCAATTGAATAGTTAGCTAGCTTAGCTGCTACATAAACAACAACATCCATCAAACTGGACAAAACTTTGGATTTAGTCGGGTTTAAATCGGGCTCGGCGGGTTCGCTGACCCCTCAGAAGAAGATGAAGAAGAGGAAGGAGCTGAATGCCTTGATCGGACTCGGGGACAGCAAGAGAAAGAAGACCAAAAAGGGGTCCGGTCACCGACTTCTCCGAACCGAACCGCCGGATTCGGAGTCCGACTCCAGCTCGGACGATGACGAGTTCAACAACCTGAGCAGCGGAGCTAGCTTTGGAAAGTGAGTGATCAGTTTAATAAATAAGTGTAATATATGGTATGATGAGTGTGTTTTTACTCAGTCATTAATTTACTGCATAAAACTGTCTTTACATTTCCAAAGAAAATGTAGAGCAAAAGTAAACTAACGTTAGTGGAATAAGGAGGCTGAAAATATTGTTTTGTGAACATTTGGCACTTCACATCAACTATGTGAATTGAATTCAGTTTTTTAATGTGAATTTAAACAACGGTTACTTTCCTGTTTTTACCTCGTAGATTATTTTATTACTGATTTAATTTGATAGATTATTAGGTTGCCAACACATTGCAACCATACTATATAATTTATCACTCACATGTGCAGGAGAATTACAATGAAATATCTTAATTTTCGAATCAAAGAGGCAGAAAGAGTCCCACTTTCCTCTGCCGTGGAGCACATCTATATTGTAGTCATTGTGCAGATGTTAATAGCTCTTCTTCTGTGCTTAGGTCAGTATGACCCATCTTGCATACTAAGAAGGTGGTCAAGCTTTTTCTTCCTGAAGATTGATATTAGCCAAATTAGAAACAATCAATACTACATTCAGCATAAGTATGATATGATGATATAATCCATATTCGAAGCACCGCTATTTAACAGTAATCCTTGTAATTCCCATGACACGGAATGCAGTCTTCTGAAAATATCTCCTTCATTAATAATGAAAGCGACTGTGCAGTTGTAATGTCTAACATTATCATGTTTCTTCTCTTTGCAGAAGAAGCTACTCGCAGTGCTGCAATGTGTGCTACCCCTTGTTTCTGTTCATCATACTTGCTGCCTGCGTTATGGCCTGTGCTGGACTCATATGGATGCAGATTGCTCTGAAAGAAGATCTAGACTCACTGAAAGAAAAGCTGCACAGCAGTAAGACTCACTATCACACACACAGTTACCTTGTGATGGTTCATAAAAAGCTCACTGCCCTTTGAACACTTAAACCTGTTATATCCCAGTTACATATGCATTAATTTGTCTTTAACACTGCTTTCATGTTGTTGTGATGTTTTTGTAACAGTGGAATCCAGCCAGAAAGTCTCATCAAGTGAAATACCAAAACTCAGCGAGGACCTGAAAAACAAGGAGAGAAAGCTTGATGATCTTGAAAACGGGGACAAGGGGTTGAGCAAGCTCTGGTCTAACCTAACAGAAATGAACAAAAAGGTCTGTTGTTTTCGTTGCTCAGAGGTTTTGAAGCCACATTAACATTCACACTGTCACACACTAACCAATGCTCATGACTATGTGTTTGAGAATATCTAGACTGGCAGCGTTGGTCATACTTGAGTTACCTTTGTCCAAACATAATGCTGTGCAAGTTTTACTTTTCTCTGGCAGTGGCTAAATAGATCAGTTATTCTGTCTTAGAGGTATAACTGAAGAGTTTGTGTAATTTTACTCCTGCAGATCAGTTTGCTGGACTCTGCGGTAAACCATTTAAAGACCAACTTAAAATCAGCTGCTGACTTAATCAGCCTTCCCACTACAGTTGAAGAGCTTCAAAAGGTAAAGGCAAAGTAAAATGGATGGATGAAATTTGACTGAGAATCTATCTATTGATATTCTTTTTGTTGTACTGATTATAACCACGGAGAGTATTTTTCTTTTCCAGAGTGTCGCTACAATTGGCAGTACACTAACAAGTGTACAGCACGACGTGAAAACTATGCAGGCTGCTCTGGAAAATCAGAAGAAAGATGATGAGTTGAAGAAGACAATGGTAAAACTCAAGCTAGTGACATTTGTAACACTTTCTTGTTTTGGCACCAAACAGCTGGCTCTTGGTATGGTAACATGTTCAGATGAAATAGGATAGCAGGGCTAGAAAACCTAAAAGTCTTTTACATGGCTCTAAATACACACCATACCTTTCAGAAGGATTTTTCAAATCCATATTAAAATACTGAAACATCAATACAGTGTTTTGGGCAGATGACAAACATCACAGAGAAACCAGAAGCTGTGTTCCTTTGTAAATAGTATATAGGGCTGCAAGCTCTAGTATTTCACATCAGCAAACCCATGGATTTTTCATGAGTTGATGTCAAAGTTAGATTTCACTTATTTAGTTTGACAGCTTGTCTTTGTTTATTTACATCTCTATGCTCGCTGCAAATATTGCTTTTTCATTTACTATTCATGCATGATGTATGGGAGTAGTGTTTATAAAACAAGTTAGCAGCGCTCACCCAGTAAGCGCGTGCGCCCCATATTGGCTGAGTCTTGCAGTGGCGCGGGTTCGAATCTGACCTGCTGCCCTTTGCTGCGTGTCATCCCCCATCTCTCTCCCCCTTTCATGTCCATCCACTGTCACTGTCTAAATAAAGGGAAAAGCCCCCCCAAAAATAATCTAAAAAAACATTGCATTTGCAAATTAGTTGAACAACTTGGCGTGCCAGTATCTAATGTTCTACGTCTCAGTTCTAAGCTGTGGTTTTTCTTTTGCACATTTGTCTCACTTAGAATTGAGGCAAATGTTCAAGATGCCAAGATGAGTCTGTTGATGAAATGTTGGTTGATCTGCTTAACTACGGCAGGAATCCAAACCAGAAGCTGCGGTGAACTTTGCCACTGCCAGATTAATTTGTTTATTTGTTTACCCACGCACACATTCATGTTTTGGCAGTTCTTGTCAGGCTTACATTGACAGCGTCGTCGGGTTAAGAAGGTCCTGTCCTTTCTTGGATCCATGCTTTGGCTTTTCATTCATAATACATGAAACCAGTGCCAATCTATTTTGGGAGCTTAGATGCTTCAGTTTGCTGAGTGAAACTAGGTCAAATATCTGAGACAACTGCAGAATGTTTTCTCCACTTTATTTTTTTATAAGCAAAATAGGATGGGCAAAGAGGATCAGCAAATAATCATACACTTTGATATTTTATTTTTATAAAGTGACCTTAATATGTATGTGGTCAGTGATGAATTGCTAGCTGGCTGAGATCTCCATATTCTTGAAACTTTCGATTGCCTAGATCACATGTGTCAAACTCTAGGCCCGCGGGCCAAATCCGGCCCCTTGCAGATTTAGATCCGGCCTGTATATCAATTTGGGTTCACAATCAATTTTTGGCTTTGGAATATGGGCAGATTTGCCAACTGAGACTCAGAAATTCCCCCAGAAGAAGCAGAGAGAGTTTTCATATTCAGGCTGAGAAACAGGCTGTTGTTAAAAATCTCATCTAACAGTAAACTGCAGGTTGCTTTACTGTGCATGTGAATCTTTTTTAATTTTAAATTTTTTTGTCATAGGACATAACTGACCTGAGAAAAGCAGTGAGTGAGGCTAACAAGACAGAGGAGCTGCACCTTACACAGACTGATGAGCAGATCCGAATCCTCCTCTCTACGGTCACAGATCTTCAGCAGAGAGTGGCGTCATTAGAGAACGGGTCAACGCAAAGCGTGAGTAATCTGAAGCTTCACACTTTATTTCTGCATTTTTAAAGTACAAGTTGGTTGGAAGTCTCTGGCTGAGACTAGAGATGTTCCGATACCGATACCAGTATTGGTATTGGCTCCGATACTGCCTAAAACGCTGGTATCGGTATCGGGAAGTACTGAAGTTTATGCACCGATCCGATACCACGTAATAAAGCCCTAAAGAAAATCTATGTTAAAGTAGTTTATCTTCTTTTTCTGTTATAACTGACTGTCAAACTGGATAATAAAAGAAAGCTCTGTGGCATTCATTGTTTGTGTTTGTTCATGTTTCACAAAGAGTTTAACCTGAGCCAGACAGACAACAAAGATAGAAATCATATCACATCCATACAGGGATAGTAGTATACAGTTGATAAAACATGATAAAATATATGAAATACTGGTATTGGATCGGTACTCGGTATCGGCCGATGCGCAAGTTCAGGTATCAGAATCGTTATCGGGAAGCACAAAATGGTATCGGGCCATCTCTAGCCGAGACAGTAATAGACAACTAAATGTATTTTACGTTTCATCTTCCGTCTGCTTTACAGCCAAAGGACAATAACGCAGCAGCAATCACTAGTGAACGTCCAGCGACTGTGACGGTGAACGAAGCTACTACAACCAAAGCAACACCTGGGGATGTGCACGGTACGGTGTAGGATAAAGCAGTTCATTACATTGGTTTTCTTTTCCCAGTGTGACATTTTAATATATTTTTTGTCTTTTTTTCCCCAGAACTATCCACACCACTGACAGAGCCTCAGACAAGCAGACGCCCACGCTTCGTAAATCCAAACCGCTCTAAGAGAAATGCTGAGACAACTTGCCCAAAGAGGGTGTTCCTGCCCGGTGTCAGTTCTCTAAAAGGTGCACATTACCTCTCCACTTGTATAGTTCAGCTTTCATTAAAGGAATAGTTTGACATTTTGGGAAATACACTTATTAGCTTTCTTGCCGATATCGAAACAACTCTCATGTCTCCCAGGAAATATTAGGCTGTAGTTTATAAAGTCTCCACTGGTTGCCTGGCAACCTCATGGTGACGACAAGACTTCAGGAAGTTATTGCTCCAGGTGAAGAAATACTCTGCACACAAATCACTGTAACACTTTAACTTGCAAGTTGTACATACAAACAAATGAGAAAAGGGTTCTTTAGTGAGCTTTAGAGCTGCTGATTGGAGGATTTCTTTTTTTGTACCTTTGGACAGATTTCCAGTCCTATGCATATTTAACACAGACATGAGAGTGGTATCAATCTCTCAGCAAAAAAGCAAATGGGTATATTTCACAAAATGTTGAAAGGCTGCAAATTGTATTGTGAATATCTTCAGTTTTGCAAAGGGCCATTTCAAGAGGGCATTGCCCCACAGACATTAAAAGAAATGGACCAACAGATCCCGTTGCTCTGGACGGAGACCAGTGAAGTCTATTAGAAGCACTTTTCCGGTGATGGCTGAGTGTAACTGCGCAGCCTCCAACTGAGCTCGAGGACGTGAGCAACTTGTCTGAAAGTTGTAAGTCTTCTGGTAGCTGTGCCAAGAGAAATTTCAATAACTCCCAATCTTGCAGAGACGGAGAGCGTAAGGAGTAAGTAAGTAAGGAGATAACATAAGCACAGGCTAATTATTGCTAACTAAAATGCTAGTTAACATTAGTAATTAAACTTAAACAGCTAATGTAAGTTGAAACTGCCTGCGAGCTTCTCCTGTACTATACGGTAATTCCTCTACTGTGCGACAGTAAGTCACTTGGTTATGACACAATCGTTAGCCTATTTTTACAAAAACGCCTGCTACGGAGCTATAACGTGAGGTACATGGTAATGGAGCCTTTTATACATTGTCGTGTTTTAGAAATAAACAATGGACAAAAAGTCTTTAAACGCTTCAGATGTAAAGTTATTCGCTGTCAAAGTGACGTCAAAATGAATGGCAGTCAATGGAATGCTAACAGTGGGTGAGTGCTTGTTAGCATCAAAATGGCGCCACGTGTTGTGGAGAGAGGCTTACCCCCTTGCATTGCCCTCACCAGTGGTTTCCCTAGGTATATGGAAGACTTAGGTGCACATATTTGGCGGGAGGTTTAGGGGTCCTCCTTAAATCAGCCAAACAGCTTGGGTGCTGCTCCTAAGCCTTATGATTGGTAGGGTCTCATAGACAAACAGTTGTGTGCATGTTTCTGAATAAAACTGTTCTTTTCACAGACTTGGAAGACATCTTTCAGCAAGCAGGCATTGGACGTAATTTACTCGGGTTGACCTACCGCGGCATGAGGAAAGAATTTGGAACATCGATTCCCAATGTTCGTACCATGGAGTGTTTTGACAATGATGGAGACCAGAGGTACTCCCTGATGGAGCTAAGAGCTGCTGTAGGTTTGTGAGCACATTATCACTGACAGCAGAGTGTTGAATACCCAGCAGGGTCTGGGGGTTCGAAGTTCCGGACCCTTTTCTGTAATTGCTGCACTTTTGTGAACTGAATATTTATCATATTGATTGTGGAACAGTGGCGCTGGCATGCCCCATACTTACTCCCTCTCCCCGGTCTATTCCAACACTTCCTCGTCCACAAAACATACGCTTACATTTTAAACTTAAGCTATAGGAGTACCTCTATGCGGAATAATCAGCTCTTATTTTAGCAACTTCCATGATTTATATGAAATAAACGGTGGAAAAAAGGTGTTATTTTGAATCCCATTTTCCATCTTTAATTCTGACTTGCTGTTTTCAAGCACCTGTTTTTTTTTTGTTAGTCTGTCTATTTAGCTTCTCTGTAGGCTGTATTTATCAGTGTACTTCCTCGCCCATCAACAAAAACACCTGATGAAACTCCCCTGAACCGTATTTATAGAGCCTGAGATAGAATTTTAGGAATGTTTACAAATTACTACTAGAAACTGTTTTTGTGAGTCTTCTGTTTTGTTTTGAGACCGATTCCTAACTTTAACTGAAACACACAATTGAGCATACGAGTGAGAAATTATCTCTAAGCTCAACACGGTTTCAGATTCCTTTCTGCTGTTTTTTTTTCTTCTATTTTCACTTAGTTGCTACATTTTGATTGATGTGTTTAGTCCATCTGTACATTTTTGCAGCTTTCAGTTCTACAAGTTTTGAAGGGCTATGAAAACTTTGAATCATTTAGAAATAGTTTTGAAGTGGTAACTCATGAGGCATATGTAGCAATAACAAAATGACAGATATTGCTTGTTTAAAATTGCAGTAGACAGAAGGCACACCTAGCTCACAATGTGTAACAGGTAGTATAAGAAGCACTGACCATCACTCTTTACTTGATTCATTTTATTCCATTTTTAATGGGACTAATAATTGTGTATTTACATAGCAAAATTTGTCATACTTAAACATTGTTATACTCTGTAAAAATGGTTTAAATGTATTCTCACAAATGATCTTGTGAAAGGAGTTGGGTTTGGTTAAATTTGCTTTTATTGTCTTAATCTCAACATTGAACATTTCTTAAATAATTATGTTGTGCTTTGCATGTTGCTTATAATGTAACATGAACAAATTATTTATGAACTTAACATAGTCGACTAGTTGTTTTTGGAGGACAATGTAACAGCTTTGGCCATCATGACAGATTTTGGGTCCATGCTGCTGCTGTACATGGAGATTTTATGAATGTTTGTGTGAGCACCAATGAATAAACACAAAGTTAAAAGGTTTGATTTGTTGTCCATCTGGTTGCTTTAAGTAATGAACTGAGAAACACTGTCTAAACAATGTTTTACAAGAACGCTGCGCATCACTGCATCACATTTAATCCAGTCTGAAATATACCAACAACAAAAAAAGGTGGTGAAGAGCTTTTACCAAACATATTTACAAGTGTTGGATTGCTGACAGACTTGTACAAAAAGAAACACACATGGCTTTTTTTTCTCCCAGTTGTAGGAGATCTAGAGAGACTTAGGCCAGTGCCCCTTTAGCCCTCCAGTCCCGGGACAAAAGCCCCAGCAGCTCCTCTTCATTCTCTTCTTCCTCATCGCTGGCGTCTACCTCCATACGTTCCTCCATAATGGGCAGAGGCTTGCTCTTTGCCACATCCCGCTTGTCTCTCAGTACTTCAACCCTCTTGTAACACTCTATTTGTTCGTCGATTTCCTCAATCTGTCGTTCAAAGCGGCCCTCCTCGTCGTCCTCGGCCACGATGGCCTCTGATTTAGTGTTTACCTGTCGTATCTCCTTTTGAAACTCGTCCCACTCCTTGTCCATGTGATCTTTGGGTGCGTCGACGTTGCGCACTTTAGCATCTCTCACAGGATCGTCGAAGAAGCCCTCTGGGAGTGCCTCGGCTGTGTTTTCTTTCGTTTCTGTGCTTTTCTCTTGCACGTCTGCTTTGAGGATGGATCCTGAATGGGAGATGGCAGGAGTTGATGGGATGGAGCTGTCAAAGAAATCAGCGGGTAGTCCTGCAGCTTCAGCCTCTTGCGAAGGGGGATTTGTGGTTCCTGCCTCTTTAGCATCTTCTTCATCATCGTCCTCGTCATAACCTTCAGCCAACAGACTCAGACCTGCGGATTTTTGAGTAGAGGAGGCTCCCTTTTCGCTGGGTTTCTCAAAGAAATCTCCTGGCAGCCCTGACGACGCAGACTGGCCTGCATCCGACGAGGGTTTCGCCTTTTTCCCGTTAACGTCCTCGTTGTCCGGTGCTTTCCTCTTTACTGGTTGAAACTGTGGTGTCACTGGTTGACTCTTTCCTCCCTTCAGCTCAGCAACTTTTTCTTTGTGTTGTTTTCCAAGAACATGCGCCGGCCACAGTAGTTCAGACTTCACCTGCACATTGCACAGGACACAACTGAGGTGCCCGAGACTGTTGTATTTAGCAAAAGGAGACTCGACGCGCTTCTTGTCTGTGGTTTGCCTTTGTTTTTCCCTCATTAAGCGTCGTAGTTCCTCCTGATTTACAACTTTCTTTCCCTTCTTTAAGGATGCCATTCTTGTAAACAACGCAGCTTGTTAGCCAGCTAGCTACTTGCCTGCGATGAAGTCAAAATGCGTCTCATGAAGATGACATAAACTGCATGAACTCGCGTTCACGCTGTGCGTCGTAGAAGAATCTCGCGAGATTTACCGCACGCAGCCAAGCTAACAGATGTGTTGCTCTGTTGGCTACAGTCTAGTATAGAGGATCTTTGACCATACCATCTAGTCCGCCTGAATTTTGCCGCAAAGCAAACTGAATCTATACCATTTTAAAACGTATATCTGAGGAGCGGTAGAGACAACTATGTAGTCGTTTGTTATTCGTTTTAATTCTTAGCTGTATGTTAATTTAGTGCGTGTGTGTTATGTTTAGCATTATTTTCTGTTTTGATCGCCGCACCCACCGTATTCATTTTTTGTTGTGGGCCAGCTAGCGAACCTTTTACTGGTAACGATAGCTAATGCTAATGCTGGCTGTGGAGCAGCAGGTGTAACGTTATTTGAATAACAGAGCTAGCTACTAGAAAGCATCGCTATTAGCTAAAATTGCTAAGAAGCTCGTTTGAAATCATATTTGACTAGATTTATGCCACATCTTCACCAGAGTGTATTACGGTAACATTAAATCGTTAGCCTGTTAACGTACGGTAGTCATCATGACAGGTGAGAAGATACGCACCATGCGAAAGGACCACAACAAACCAAACAAAAATGAGGAGATAATGGACACGTACGATGAGACGTCAAATGGGACTATCCCTAACGGTACCAGTAACAATTTCAAATCGAACAAGGCTTTTCAAAAATCAGTCAAAACCTCGGAACTGCAGCAGCAACAGCAGCTCAATGCAAACAACATTAACGGCAATGCATCATCAATTGGCACCATTGTCAATGATAACAACAAGAACCCAATAATCCTGACAAGTGAGGACTTGGAGTTCCCCGTTCATGAGTGCGTGTTCAAGGGAGATGTGCGTCGGCTCTCCTCTCTCATCAGGACCCATAGCATCTCTCAGAAAGATGTGCATGGTACGTTTTCTGTTATTACCCGATTTATCTTTTAAAGTAATTTACTCAAATGCATTATATAACCGGCACCTCTGATCTTGTGGATTTATTGATAATATTTACACAAGCTCGGAAAATCATCTGAAGTGCTTCTTTTTCAGGGAACACACCTCTTCATCTGGCTGTGATGATGGGCCACAAAGGTAAAAGTGATTACAAAAAATTGTTTCATAAGTTTGTAGTCATACACGGGATTAACCAAAATGAGCAAAAAAGCTTCTCAGATGGTAATCTACCAGTCTCAGGTTGAGCCCAGAAAATTATACTAAATCTGCTGTGCTCCATGGCCTTTCATCATAATGTGGCTTTATTGAAAGAGCATTTGGCATCCTCATTAAAGGCTCTTGTTTTTGAAAGCACAGTTCCGATTCCTTTTTTGGAGTAGCCTCCATACTCCTGCTGCACTCATTATGTCTTACCTGACCTCTGCAGTGTTGGTATAGCATACAGTGTTAGTATAACATAGTATATATATATATATATATATATATATAAATACACATAGATTACTGATTACATGCAATGCAGCCAATTTATAAGGACATGGATACTTTTTTTGCAGTGCAGAATACTTATAGTTTATATAGCCCAAAATTGCAAATTAGGGCTTTCCATTCCGTGCAATTTAAGACACCTTCTATTCTTAACATACAATTTGGATACTGAAAAACTCCACAAAGCAAAATTCTAAGCAGGAAAAAGGGGGAGAAATAGAAGTGGAACAGAGAAAGGACCTCATTTATGGTACAGAAGTAGTAGTTGCTGGTACTACTGTTGATGCTGACCTGAATAATCTGAATATACTGAAAAATGTGAATAATGATTCCTAAATTTGTCATTACATAAAGATCAGTAGTCTGTTTAAACCTTGACATCTTTTATCTAGACTCTTAGAAAGTTACTAATACAATCTTAACGTTTACCTTTTGTATTCAGCATGGCTGCTAAAAACAATGTAGAGAATAAAAAGTGGTGACAATACACAGAATTGACAATAATGTAGATATGTTCCCATTTGTCTCTCTTTTCCTTTCAGAATGTGCCCTCCTACTTCTGGCCCATAACGCTCCTGTAAAGATAAAGAATGCACAGGGATGGAGCCCTCTAGCAGAAGCCATCAGCTACGGCGACAGGCAAATGAGTAGGTTATGTAAACACTGCTCTGAATAGCCGTCTGCTGTCCTGAGGTTTTCATAGGCAGATGTGTTTGTGCTAATCTTAGTGCCATACCTACAATCATATCACTGTTCCGTGCTACCTTTCTGATGGGTCGGTAGAGTTATGAGGGCTTCATGGTGTCAGCTTTAGTCCTCATTCAGTCAATCTGACATCTGGAACGGCTTTCTGTATGAATGCTAATATTGTAGCAGTATTGGTAAATGTCAGCTTAGTGGTTGTGGTGTGTTCAGGAAGAATCATATTTGGTTTATTGTGTTGCCAACTGAATGATGGAATCTATTTTCCTAATGAAGAAGGAAATTAGGATTTTATTATTTCTCATAGTTAATGAGATACAACACAAAATGTCAATGTAAATTTAATCTCCAGAGTCTGTGCTTTGCTGAAACATTTCCTGGCAGTTTGTACAGTTTAGAGTCTTCTCAGATATGTCTGTAGTACATAGTTTCTGCAGATATATGGGGGATAAAATATTTTCATTTGCACACAGTTGAAATCAAGTCAAATCAAGTTGCAACATCTCAAGAAGAATGACAACCTTTTTAGTTTTACATTTTTAACTGATAAACCATAAACAATACTTCCATATTATGGTCAATAATGTGTACATCATTAACAAATTCTAATCAGTCATGGCATAGATGTGGACATTTGAAAGAACTTTTTTATGAGTCATTTAATTGTATAAATACTGCTATCCTGTTGGTCCAGCAAAAAAAAAAAAAAAAAAAAAAAATAAAGGTGGGGGGGATTTTCTCTGAGCACTCCTCATCCAGATGGGCTGGAACACAGCCTGAATGATGGCTTAGTGTTAGGAAGCCCTGAGCTTACGGCCTGGTCACTCCACTGCTTAATGATGCTGCTGCTTTTAGATCTGACATTCAGTGAAAAAGAGTCAAATGACATGTGAAAGGCACCAGCTAATGGCTTTGGGATGCACTCACTCAGTCTTTCCTTTTTGTGTTAATTTTGTATACTTAACTAAAGATAATAGAAAAGATAAAAGGCAGGCTAAGTGTCTTGTAAAAGGACTGCATACTAAATCATTAATCTCTGTTTTTGTACCAAAGCTAAGCTGAGACTCTTCTGTTACGGCTGCTTGCCTGTATAGATAACCTGACTGTGAATTATCAGCTTCCTCTCATACAGCCTGTGATGGAGGCTGTGAGGCCCAGCAGTTTGAGAAATGACCCTCAACCTTGTTAGTATGCGTCGCGACTCTCCCTGCCTGCTGTGGCAGGCTGGCTTGGGACTGGGACCAGGAGTTTGGCTTTGAGAAGGTCGCACCACTCACAAGGGTGAAGGGGAGGCAGAGAGGGGGCTGGGTACATTCACACACATTAGCAAGGACATGCAAAGAGAGGCATAGCGGTGGGTATTTAGACTTAGATCTTTGGTTAAATAATATGCAGCACACAGCTGGCTATCATTTAGTGAGAAGGGCAAATAGAGAATAATGTGTGTTTGATATCAAATGTGTGGGTAACAGCTTTTCACGAAACACTGCACTCCTGTCATCAGTCATTACCTTTCGCTTTTACACATGCACATTGCGTCAGCAAATCGTTCACTGGTTGTCCTTGTGCAGCGAGTGCCTCATCAGCACATCTCTCCTCAGTCACGTCCATTCCCCCCACTCCCCCCCCAGTCAAGATAACCAGGATACATCTGAGATATGTTAATGTCATGTGGCCCATCGGGTATTATTGAGTGGTTGCTGGTCAGTTTGTAAGAGAAAGAGCTGCACTTGATGAGACAGTGAGTTGTATCAGCTCATCTAATCACTGCTACTGAAGCTTCCTCATGTGTTTATGCGTAACCGTAGCACCATATTAAAATCTCACTAATCACTTTACTAGAGATTTGAAATGTGATACCAACATATCTGTGATAAGAGAGATCAGCCAACAATATCAATATTTCAAACGGGCTGTAGTACCTCGTTTAGCTATATTCAAAGGTAATGTGAAGACCGTGAATGTACAAGGCATCATCCAAGTGCACATTTGTGTAACTTGTAACTTGAGCTTTTTTCCTTTCTCATCCTTGTTTCCTCAGTCACAGCAATACTGCGGAAGTTAAAGCAGCAATCCAGGGAGAGCGTGGAGGATAAAAGGCCAAAATTACTGAAAGCTCTCAGGGAGGTGAGGATCACAATGCCGTCACTTCCACGGATGTCACTTCCACACCAAACTCCATTTTGCAACTGCTTTCATTTTGCATCACTGAATTCCCTCCATTGTATTTTTCTAAATCTCTGCAGGCTTTGATTTGTATAAATAACTTTTGCCTGTACTTGAGTATGCACATTAATTGCTGACCCATTAGGTCATAATACATCAGCTGAATCCTTCAGATGTGTTTGTGTCTTTTCTGTAGCTTGGTGACTTTTATCTGGAGCTGCATTGGGACTTTCAGAGCTGGGGTGAGTTTAATAATTCACACACAAAAAAAGTTTTTTACCCTATTCCTTTGCTAAGTTCTTCAACATTGCTGGATGGGTCAACTGTTGCCTTAAGGATTTTATTAAAGATAAGTGAGGGTTTTTCTTCTATTGTCAATGCAACACCTACAATATAAAGAGTATAAAATACTTTATCCACTCCCTTCTGTATTTTAGTGCCTTTGCTGTCCCGGATGCTGCCATCTGATGCTTGTAAAATCTACAAGCAAGGACTTAACATCAGGTAAAACTGTCCTGTATGAGACAATCTAATTCACTGTGCGTTTAAAGCAGCAAATGGTCGATATCCAGGTCGAGCACTTCTTTTAGATCTAAAAAGTAGGACGAAACAATCTTCACACACTCTCTCTCTCTCTCTTGATTTAGACTTGACACCACCCTCATAGACTTCACTGATATGAAGTGTCAGCGTGGAGATCTTAGCTTCATTTTCAACGGCGAGGCCGCACCCTCCCAGTCCTTTGTGGTTCTAGACAATGAAGCAAAAGTGTACCAAAGAATACACCACGAGGTGAGTGAGTGAGTGGTACGACCAGACCTCTTGTTTCACATAGTGTCATCATCTCTTTAATATGAATAGCAGCGCCTCACTATCATTGTCTTGCCCCCATTTAATTGTGACCAAGATATGTACTGTGCAGGACAGATGAAAGCTGAAAAATAGTCAGCGCTCTCTGGTGGACAAACGATATATAATAACTTTATTTACAGACTCAAGGTCCAAATATAAAAGTACACACAACATACCACAGACAGAAGGGTACACCCAAACACAAAAAACATACAGACACACTGTCCACACTGATATAATAGCGACACTGTTTCTAAATGACTTCCAACACATCTTTGACACTTTTTCTTTTTTTTTTTACTTTCAAACTGTAGCTTTGCCTGCTGCTGGTTATCTATTTACACAACGCCTCACTATCATTGTCTTGCCCCCAAGGAGTCTGAGATGGAGACTGAAGAAGAGGTGGATATTCTGATGAGCAGTGATGTCTACTCTGCAACTCTGTCCACCAAGTCGATCAGTTTCTCTCGCAGTCAGATTGGCTGGCTGTTCAGAGAGGATAAAACGGTAAGCTTTATGGGACAAACACTTACTAAAACTTTACTTGACACATTCAACAACATAAAAAGACAAATGTGGGGGAAAGAAGATTTACAGTAGCTTTTTTTTTTTTTTTTTTTTTTTTTTTTTAAACAGAGAGGCATAGTTGAAATATATAAAAATGAAGGCACATTAAATAGGGGTTAAATATCAAAACAATACATGTAAGCAGGGTAAAGGTGTGTTTTCAATCAGCAAGCCTAAGTTCACAGGAATTAACTAATTAACCTCTGCTAATCTATCGCCCAAACAAATAATGGGAAAGAGGTCTGGTTGTTTAGATTTGTGGTTTTATCCTTCAAACCGATCATTGTCTACTCGATAAGACAAAAATAAGCTTGTTTTCCGTGTAGGAGAGGGTTGGAAACTTCCTGGCTGACTTCTACTCCGTCAACGGTCTGGTGCTCGAGTCACGTAAACGGCGAGAACACCTAAGCGAGGAGGACATCTTGAGGAACAAAGCAATCATGGAGAGCTTGAGTAAAGGAGGCAGCATCAGTGAACAAAATTTTGAGGTAAGAGAGAAACAAATCCCTGTTCAGGCTTCATTGAATTGTAAATGGTAATGGTACCCTGGTGACTGTGAACCAGTAGCACTGACTGATTACTTTGTTGTCCCCAGCCTGTGAGACGGCAGTCCCTCACAGCTCCCACATCCAACACAATTTCCTGGGAAGAGTACATCACTGCAGAGCAAGGAAAGTAAGTACCTTGTATTTTCTATGATTTCATTCTGTGCCACAATTAGAAATATAATCGGGGCACTTACAAGAAATTCCGTATAGAGGCTGAGCGTTGCATCCAAGTCAACCACCAAGAATAAAAAGTCTTTCTGTTTTGTCTGCGTCTCTTCCCACCTTCAGGCCACCTCATCTTGGGAGAGAGCTTGTGTGTAAGGAAAGCAAGAAGAACTTCAAAGCTACTGTAGCCATGAGCCAGGATTTCCCTCTAGGCATCGAGTCGTAAGTACATCCCTTCCTCCTCAGATCTTTTTGCAGAGCTCTCTGCACAGATTGAACCTGGGTGAATACACTTGGATACTCTTGGGATTTTAGAAAAGGGTAAAGTAGACATGAAATAATTCCAATCAGATAATTGGGCCAGGTAGACACTGATTGTGCGGAGGACCCACTGATGAGATGAATTCAGAATCACCTGCTCCATCATGTGACAACAAAATGTCAGTGTGTTGGATCATTTTTTTAACTCCTCTAAGTCAACCGTGTTGAAGTTTTGAAGGAAAAAATAAACTACGTATCTCTCTCATTTTTCTATGCATTTATGCTTTCGTGCACCTGTAAGCTTTTTGTAGTTTAAAAAGCCAGTAGAAATATTTTGCCTGACATTTTTAATAAGAATCCATGTAATTGTGACCCAGATGTGCACTGTGCAGGACAGATAAAAGATGAAAAATAGTCAGTGCTCTGTGGTGGACAAACCTATGTTATAGCGACACTTTTAACTTTTAAACTGTATCTTTGCCTGCTGCTGGTTATCTATTTACCCACATTTTCTATTAGTTCTTTAAACATGAATGAATAAAGTCTAACTACTTTAAAGGTGCTGTAGGTAAGATTGCGAAGATCCAGGACTTAGTCAAATAAAACAAATAAGATCTGAGAAAATAGGAATTTCAAAGGATAAACACGTTGCACCGATTCGATGAGGAGGAGGGGTTCAACCAGGATGTGGTTTTGTGTTTGCCTGTAATGGGTTACAGGCAGTGCTGTAAAATATTACTAGGACATAATTAATGAACCTTAAAGGAGCTGGCAATAAAACCCCACCCTTTTTTAACAGCTAATGTTTTTTTAATATGATTTTTTCCCTTCCCTTTTGTGCTTTGTAATGTTAAAAATATGTTGTACTTACTTCTCTTACACTGTTGAATGTAATTAATCACCAAAAAGAAACCAATGCTACGATTGTAGAGAAATTATTTAGTTTTCTCACATTATCTTAAGTCTTGAAAGAATACTTTTCACCCAGAATACACCTACCAGTTT